>NC_135555.1:2357500-2535000 GCF_964340395.1 Glandiceps talaboti | reverse complement strand
ATGATTGATGTTTGTTATTGTGTAAAAAGTGATCACGGTGAAATTTCTCAGGTAGGCTTTGGCATTCTACAAACATACCGACAACCAGTCAACATTAAAAGAAAGAGAACTTTTCCCGATTTTTCAAGTTATGAGTAATTTCCACACAGAATCACCAACAGCAAAATAACAGAAGTGTATTTAAGCATAACTAATCAGATCATGTGTTACAGTATATTTTCAAATGAAAACCCAAATTCAAAAAAATGGGAAAAATACTAAAAGCATAGTCCAATACAATTAGAATTCCTCATCACTTCTGGCCGTTATTAAAAAAATATATAAAAGCAAAATTAACATTTTGAACAAATAAACTTCACCGTTCTTGAGATACAATAATGTTCGCAAATACAAACAGAAACAAGTGCGTACAGAGACACGAACAAATAGACCTAATAGAGATATCGCCCCCCCCCCCCCCCCCACACACACAGGTAAAATATAAGGTGGATTAAATCATGTTGCTTACCTATGTTGAATAAACAAACGAAAAACTAAAAATAGTCTGAGGTTGTTTGTCACGATGATTCATTTTCATATCGGTATTTAGGAGGGGCCAGGTAGGCACGTACACTATACTCTTACTTGATTATGTACGTCTGTCGTGTGAGGGCGTCCTTCAAGCACCACTGCCTTCAAGTTGAAAAAAAAAATATTTTCGACTCGGTTGTCCTTTAGACCCGGGTGATGACGTCACTGAATAAACTTTATTACTCTATCCGTCCTTTAGGAACAATTCAAGAAAGCCACAAAAGCGAAAGCGTGATGATTCTGAAGAAAACGGAAGGTACAGTTTAGTGCGTGTCACATGTAGAATATAGAACGTAGAGATAGATCTATGCATTTACTGCCCTGAAAAGGAAGCCAGTTTTAACATCAAGAAATGGGGATTTGGGTCCTTAATAGATGTGTGTGTGTTGTAACTTTGTTGTTGTTGACGACGACGATGTTGTTGTTGTTGTTGTTGTTGTTGTTGTTGTTGTTGTGGTGTGTATGTGTATGTGTGTGTGTGTGTTTGTGTGTGTGTGTGTGTGTGTGTGTGTGTGTGTGTGTTTGTGTGTTTACCTACATCTAAGTGTCTTTTATTTTGTGTTTAGTTATAGTTACATTTTTTGTTTTCTAACGTAATTGATAATGCAATGGTGACTGTCAGGAAGACTTACATACATGTGTCTCAGTTTACTAGTCGCTTATTATCAATATCAAGGTGACTTCGTCTATGAAAATGACGATAATTCTTTCTGACATACATTTTAAGATCTCACAGCCTACTATCCATTATATTTTCATTTTCTAATTACCGTATGCAAAATTTTTATAAAAAAGATAGTAGAGAGAGAGAGAGAGAGAGAGAGAGAGAGAGAGAGAGAGAGAGAGAGAGAGAGAGAGAGAGAGAGAGAGAGAGAGAGAGAGAGAGAGAGAGAGAGAGAGAGAGAGAGAGAGAGAGAGTAGAGAGAGTACACTTTGGTCAAAACATTACTGTAACTATTACTACATGGATTTCTTTATTGTATTGTCATGTCAAATATTTAGTGACTTATAAACTGACCTATATCTAAAGATAAATATGTAGGCGTGAAGTCGACTGGAAATCAGATGAATTAATATGGATGTCATGACTGAGAGTTATAAGGTACAATTTTATGATTATGTATTTTTTAATCTGTTTAGGTCAGATGACCACAAAAAGTCAAAAACTGACGAAAACGAAAATTTTGGGAGGTACGTATTGTGATGATAATAATAACAGTCTTCATTGAGTTCAAGTAAATCTGAAAACCATTACTAACTGTCTCAATTTGGTAATAGACAAGAGATCCTTAACTAATTACGGGGGTCCAGCACGGTCCCTTGCGTAAAATGTGACCCTTCTCCGATTCCATTTTCTGGCTCTCCCCAATTTTCTTTACTTGACCCTCTCCTGTTCAAATATCCGTTTTAAACGAGATAATACAATTCTGTCAGATGTGAAAATGGACATAAGTACATCAATAGTAAGGACTCTGTCCCACCGCTGCCACCACATTGATAATTTTATAGGCATTTGTTGTTTCCAACTAATCCCATGACAATGAATTCGTGTAAAGATTAATTCCGATGTTTTGATCAAATTGGTGGCAGAGCTGAAAATCCAGACTCCCAAAGACCAGATAACACACGACTGACATTGTTGGGATCGAGGTGAACATCTCCACTCTGCCCTATTATATCTCATTATCTTACCACTTTGTTTCCCTTCTCCCCTGCAAGACCCACTCCTCTCCTCACACCAAATCTAACAATTGAATTCACTTGTATGGTTGTCAGCAGCGATTTGACTGATATGTTCTGATATTCAGTTACAATGGTGGCAGTGGTGGGATGTTGCGGCAGTGGGATATGAAACCAGTCGCAGCGATGGGACAATGGCAAAGTCACAAATAATGCAAAATTAGATAATACAACAAATGAAAGTAAAATGTGACCCTACCCTAGTTTTTTTGAACTCCCTTGTAATATGTGAAGGCTCCCGAAGAATTTCTAATTTTTCTAATTTTTCTAATTTTACACGTGCAATCATATACATTGGCAATATCTATATTAAATGTCATGCATGCAGAAAATGTTCTTTTAAATTATCGTCAAACTGTTAATGAAAACGTTTTATATGGAAAATGTTGTTTTTCAGTTGGAATGATTCGTTTTTAACAAAAAGTTTACTGACTCATTAGAATAATTTTTACAGGACAATCTTGATCGTAAATGATGAATGGGGGACTGCTAAAGGCGGAGTGTCAACTGTTCATCGTCTGGTGGCTAAGTTGGCGAAAAACGCTGGGCATGAAGTTTACGTGACTGCAGTGAAAGCTAACAAAGAAGATAAGGATGATGTCCAAAAGGAGCGTATCAATATGATTTTGCCAAAGCAAGACAAATACTTTCCTGAAGACGAAGTGTCGTCAAAATGGTTGCGCTGCCACCGGTCGTACTTCCCACATCTTCGGAAAGAAATTCCTCGGTTAGATGTTATCGTCGGACACGCTCCCATCACAGATGATGCAGTTCTTTGCATGAAGAGAGATGTATTCAAGGAGGCTAAAGTTCTTATTTTCAATCACGTCATCCCTGAAGATATCGAAGTGCATAAGGACACCTGGACTCCGGCAAGGGTTGAACAACGAGAAAATAGCCTTTTTGAGACAGCTAAGAAGGTTAATATGATGGTTTCTGTAGGACCGCGAATGAAAAGTCATTTTGATAACAAGTATAGGGCCTTAACTGACTCAGAGGAACCTGGTCACATTGAATTGATACCTCGACCAGATCAAAAGTTCTTCGATGTACAGATCAAGAAACCCGAAAATATTGAGAAATGCGCACTGCGAGTCATTGCCTTCGGTAGAGTTAAAGGTGTAGAAAAGTTGAAGGGATATGATCTTGTTGCTCAAGCCATGGTCAAAGTTGTAAAATCATTTCGTTTCGTGCGGAAGACCCTTCCAAAGCTTATCATCCGTGGCGTACACCGAGATGATAGTGAAAAAACTAAACAATTCTTTGAAAAATATAACACTGAAGATAAACTTCTTCAGGTAGTTATGAAGCCATACGGAACACAGGATGAAATACGTCGTGACCTCCAGCAAAGTCATCTCTGCATCATGGCTTCTCGAAGTGAGCCTTTCGGATTGGTGGGTTTTGAAGCCATGGCAACCGGAATTCCAACACTGGTGACAGGAAACTCCGGAGTGGCAGAATTCTTGAAGGAAGATGACAAATGTAAACTTTATAAACGTGATGTCACAGTTGACTGCGTAGAGGATGTTGAGGCATGGGAAACTGCAATCAGACGTGTCCTTTGCGAATACGATGTCGCATTTACAAAAGCGCAAGAGTTGAAGAAATGTTTAAGAGAGTCCAGGAAAATGGAACAGTCACTGAAGCACTTTCAAGACGTGTTGACGAAAATGGTATGCGATCAGGACTGAGATTGAAAATGGTATGCGATCAGGGCTGAGACTGTAAATGATATGAGATCAGGGCTGAGACTGTAAATGGTATGCGATCAGGGCAGAGACTGTAAATGATATGCGATCAGAGCTGAGACTGTAAATGGTATGCGATCAGGGCTGAGACTGTAAATGGTACGCGATCAGGACTGAGATTGGTATGCGATCAGGGCTGAGACTGTAAATGATATGCGATCAGAGCTGAGACTGTAAATGGTATGCGATCAGGACTGAGATTGGTATGCGATCAGAGCTGAGACTGTAAATGGTGTGCGATCAGAGCTGAGACTGTAAATGGTACGCGATCAGGACTGAGATTGGTATGCGATCAGGGCTGAGACTGTAAATGGTATGCGATCAGGGCAGAGACTGTAAATGGTATGCGATCAGGGCTGAGACTGTAAATGGTATGAGATCAGGGCTGAGACTGTAAATGATGTGCGATCAGGGCTGAGACTGGTATGAGATCAGGGCTGAGACTGTAAATGGTGTGCGATCAGGACTGAGACTGTAAATGGTATGCGATCAGGGCTGAGACTGTAAATGGTATGCGATCAGGGCTGAGACTGTAAATGGTATGCGATCAGGGCTGAGACTGTAAATGGTATGCGATCAGGGCTGAGACTGTAAATGGTGTGCGATCAGGACTGAGACTGTAAATGGTGTGCGATCAGAACTGAGACTGTAAATGGTGTGCGATCAGGACTGAGACTGTAAATGGTATGCGATCAGGGCTGAGACTGTAAATGGTGTGCGATCAGGACTGAGACTGTAAATGGTATGCGATCAGGGCTGAGACTGTAAATGGTATGCGATCAGGACTGAGACTGTAAATGGTATGCGATCAGGACTGAGACTGTAAATGGTGTGCGATCAGGGCTGAGACTGTAAATGGTGTGCGATCAGGACTGAGACTGTAAATGGTATGCGATCAGGGCTGAGACTGTAAATGGTATGAGATCAGGACTGAGATTGTAAATGGTGTGAGATCAGGGCTGAGACTGTAAATGGTATGCGATCAGGACTGAGACTGTAAATGGTATGCGATCAGGACTGAGACTGTAAATGGTATGTGATCAGGGCTGAGACTGTAAATGGTATGCGATCAGGGCTGAGACTGTGAATAAACTCTTAAAGAATCATTACACACATTTTACATGTACATCAATCTGATTAAAATCTGATGTAGTTAATACGACTCTTTATTTACCTCTATTTCATTTGTTTGGTGTCGTTCATTGTTCGATTTTGTTGTTCCTGGAGTGATGTGAGTGCAAACAAAAATATAAAGGACAACAACCGAAAGAAATAGAAGAGATAAACAAAGAAATTGTATTCACTACATCAGATTTATAATGAGATTGCATGTGTATGTTGAGAATGAAAATGACATCAGATAAGAGTACATCAAAATTTACTACGGTTTTAAAAATTTAAGTCGAGATATATCTTGAATATCACCAAAGGAATACATTCATCTAGATACTAAGTATAAGCAAATGACCAAATGAAAATTAAAAATACAACGAATCCTGTATTTGGAAATTTGATGGGACTGCCGGTGACCTTAAAGATGGGGTCATGACCTTATTTGGAAATTTGATGGGACTGCCGATGACCTTAAAGATGGGGGTCATGACCTTTAAATCTTTATTTTTTTTAGAAGTAGTGAATTATCATGTGTCAAAGGAATATATACCTGGTGGTTTAAGTATATCCAGTCATTTTTTCACTGGTTCAGAGATTTGCAAGATTGTGAAAAGACAAAGATCGATATTTATCGATTGGAAGGATTATAATTATAACCATAAAAGTATAATATACATATTAAAATTACATAAATTATTTATTTCATATTCTTTATTTTATGACAACATAAACGAAACTGACAATTACTGATATTGCACATTGCTTTGTTTATTTCAAAATTTATAAACTGCATACAAGTACTATGAACGAGACAGGAACTCAAGCACATTTATCAAAAATGAACCTTTTTCCTCGTCTGTAGATGTTGGTTTTAAGATTTACCACCTGGTTCATGTTAATACCGTTCACTGGCTGAGTTTGATACAACCATGCAGAAAATGATAAGAAACTGTACATACTACACTTTATAGATAGCAAGATTGAATGAATACAGTTTGTTATGACATTTTGTCTAAATGAAATGAACTAACAAGCCGTCATACGCATACCTCAAATGCAGACATCAAAAACATTTGGTGTGGTGTGTTTGTGTCTTGTTGCAGTACGGTCATAGCCTGAAAGATCTAATCTGTGTTTCCATCACAGTCCATCTCCATTTATGTAGTAGTAATATGCTCCAGCCAATGTGTAGTGAGGGTTCCACTGAATCTTTCTGACCAATGGTTTATTTCATTTTAATAGACAAAACGTAGCAAGACATTTCAATCTTGCCATCTTAAAGTGTAGTATGTGTAGTTTATTGGTTTCTGCATTGGTTGCATCAAACAGAGCCATTAAACTGTATGAAATGGGCTGTATGAACTCGCTGAATCTCAGGTAAAATACAGATGAATGTCCACGCATGCCACAGCATGTTTTTCCACTGAGCCTCTTGATGTGTCTTAGATGGTGGCGTGGTTTTATGACAATGACGTATGTCAGAATTACATTGAAATATTCACAGACAGACATATTGACCACAAGACACAATGTATATGCATTGATATACAGAGGTCAGAGGTCAGATTTTATCAACAGATATGTAAATTGTCTCTCTGCTTCATACACTTTTGAAAACACTTTGATGCAGTTTCTCATCTGCATTGAGATAAAGTACTGCACGTAATCTGCAGCCATTAAATCACAAATGCTAAACTCCAATTCCAGGATACGCCCATAGTATTATTAAAATTACTGTATTTTGAATCTAGTAGTTTTCAATATATTGAATAAAACACATGGATATCAATAATTGTTCTGTCTCTTCATTGGTATATACTAGTATATATTATTTTGAAATGACCCATTCATACTTGAAGTGCTTGGCTTCAAGTTTAACATCACTGACATTGCAACAAAGTACAAACATGATATCACATATACCAATTTCTGGAAGACAATTTCAGCCACCGTAGTTTGTTTTGGAGTCCAATTCTAATGGCAATAAAGTTTATCTCTTTTTGGGCCTTCCGTTCATCTTCCCACACAATACCATTAATTCTGTACACATAGTGGGCTTTTTCTTAGGGAGTTTGTTGGTTCCATGAAGTATCACACACCTCCCTCTCTACAATGCCATCAATTCTGTACAGATTGCACCTTTTCTTAGGGAGTTTCCTCGTCATGTAACATTCTCATAAAAATACAATTGCAGTGAAAACAACAAACTTGCAAGTTGCTAGATATCAAAAATCAGTAAGACAATCAAACATCAATTAAAAATATCTTTAGAATCAATTTTTCCATGATAGCAATTAAATAATAATTCAAAACTTCAAATACTCTTGTCATATATAAAATATTAACATTCTCAATACACTTCATTTCCTCCCACAATGCACTGTGATGTTGATAAACTTCCTGTATAACAGGAAGCAACATATTTTACATATTCTCTTGGTATGTATGCAAGAATTCAGAGTTTACGTTATATGGCAATTCTACAAGGAATGACTGAGAAGTGACATAAACAATGACACTTGCAAGAAACAACAAAATACTTCTTGGCTACAAAGGATGTACAGAACAAGGAAAATGGAAATGTGTACAGTGTATTTTAGAACTATGGCAAATAAATAAGAAGTGTGCCATAATACAGGGTAATGAAATAATTACATTGCTAGGATGAGAGAGTATAAAGAATGTCATCATATATAAATTCATATATTAAGGTGCTATGGTATTATCACATACACTGGAAATACCAATCGATCGATCGATCGATCGATCGATCGATCGATCAATCAATCAATCAATCAATCAATCAATCAATCAATCAATCAATCAATCAATCAATCAATCAATCAATCAATCAATCAATCAATCAATCAATCAATCAATCAATCAATCAATCAATCAATCAATCAATCAATCAATCAATCAATCAATCAATCAATCAATCAATCAATCAATCAATCAATCAATCAATCAATCAATCAATCAATCAATCAATCAACTGATGGATTGATCAGTTAAAAATGACAAAGTCTTAGACCATAGTACCATAGTACATTGGACTGGAAGTACTTTATCATTATCTTCTGAAAATGAAACATGCCACAGAAACAATTCTAATTCTTGTACAGTATTCATGATGAACATACACACTGCATAATGAATTATGTTACATTTCACTTACACTCCATAACATACATACATACATACATACATACATACATACATACATGCATACATGCATGCACACACACATACACATGCATGCACGCTTGCACGCACGCACACACACACACACACAAACACACACGCACACACACACACACACAAACACACACACACACACACACACACACACACACACTATAAGAACATGTCAGTGTACAGCATTCATCATGGACATATATAATACACACTGTATAATGAATTATGGGACATTTTACATATACTGCATAACATACATACTACAAGACCATGTCATACATTAACATTTATCTTAAATACTCTTATTTGATAAAATTAATATTTCATATCAAAATTCTTGATAATCAAAATATACATTCAAGCAGGTTCACTATTATAAAGTATGAATTCTTTGGTGACATCATAATTATGGTGTCATATGTTAATTAGCACTTAACAATCACTTCAAAGTAGACTGCACTTAGATCATAAGAAACTCTTAACTATGATGAGTTTTGTGCTGACATTAGCATTGTAAAATCTTAAGGTAATTTATTCAAACATTGCAGCTACAGCTGGACAGACAAGATCTTGAAATTTGGAAGTCCTAAATAAATAAATAAAGATGTATTCATGTAGAATGGAAGTCATATTAAAAGACTAATTCTCCTCAGTGTACTCATTCCTACTAATACTTCAGTTGAGAGTATGGCTTTGAACCATTCATTGCATGGATAAAATAGCTTTTGTATATCTCTATACAGTTTAATGGTAACATTAAAGTGAGGCTACGTACGCTCATCTTGGCTGCATTTGTTAAGCTTTGGAAACACAGACAAGTCATTCCTACAAACCCTGCATAGCAGAGCTTATTTAAAACAGAGCTATGAAAATTGGTAACTTTTGGAAGTAACAATTTTCTGGGATCCCTATTAGGAAATGCAGCTAAGATGAGATGAATTCACTTTTGCCCCCTTAAATAATGTGGAAGAAAGGCCTTGTTTAGTTCTGCCATAGACCCTCCATGGTAGTAGAGAATGGTAATGAATTTAGTTGATTTATAATACACCATAGGAAAAGATACTGTTGTGGCAGTCATGTCTGTATAACTTATGATCCGCCACAATATGTATTTGACAGGAGTACTACCACTAGGAGTACAACAGTCTAATACCACATCATTACTAAACTTACCCTGTATCTGTGTTTGTGTTGACAATGTATCTATGGTTACTGTAACTGTACAACAATGTGGATCATGTGAATTCAATGTATAGTTTTTTGAGAGTTGTGAAAGATGCTAGTACAACACCTAGAAGTCCATCTTTACAACATTATGCTGAGAGCAGATTTTCAAATTCAGTTTAATAAACACATGATTTTTAATAAAGATCTGTAAAAATGCTGTGGAAGTAATGGGATTCATTCTCGTAAATCATGGCATACACTATCTGGTGGATAACTTGACAATTCAGATAACCAAATTGTCTGGATAATAAAAGCAATCCAGATGTTCAGATAACCAAACAATTCACTTATTGAAAGAATGGTTTGGTTGATCAAACAGTCCTCCACATATCAGATAAATAAATAGTTCAGATAACAAAAACAAACTAGATCTCCAGGATTCAGATTACTATGTGATTTACACATTAGTGACATTCACTGGTACATTCATCACACTCCAGTTGATAAAAAATTAAATATCTACTTTCTACCTTATCCAGACACAAGGTAAAATTTGTCCATACACATGAGTTTGTAAAGCTTCTTGAGTAGAGCACCTGATACGTTTCCCTTTGAAAACTTAGTTTGGTCAGCATGTTGTTTTACAGCACCCTCAATGGCCACTATGGCAGAGAGATCACCTTTTCAAACTCAAATCATTCATTAATATTTCTTCGGAGTCATCCTCTTCATCTGGAATACTTCCACTTAATCGGTGGTACATCAAGGTGGGACGGGAACTACATGTACAGGTACAACGGCAGCAGACAAGGAAGAAGATACCCACTACACTTACAAGGAGCATTACAGCACAAACACACAGACCAATGAAGAAATAGTTGTTGTCAAGTGGTACTGTTGGTACAAGATGTTTCTCTTTAATCCAACCATTAGCTATGCATTTTGAGGCTGGGAGAAAACAAACAGACAAAAGTGATTACTCAATGTAATCTGATTAAATTCTGAACAAGAAGGAAGCTATACTACATGATACAAGCCAAGTTGTAAGTGTTTTATTAAAACAGAATATACAGGATTTATACCCTGGTAGTTAATGGCAGACTTTCTAAGTGCTCAAAATATGAGCAAAGGCCGTTCAAAATCGTTTTTCAATTTTTTCATACATCATATTTGCACAGGTATAATTTTATTCCAAAACATTTTTCTTCAGTCAGCTGGAAAACTCTCATGATAATAGTTTGTTACAACTCATCTTTGACTCATAGTGACAAGACCCCTTAGGTCACTCGTATTTTCCTAGGTTTTTCCCTTTGCATTCTTTGTACATATAGATCAGATATTCAGTGTACATGCATCAGTTTCAGAGTACCAGTAATCAAACATAAACTCTGAAATGAGTACATGTACTTGGAGAGTTAGGGTTTGGAAGAAAATTTCACAATCAATGTTCTGGATATATAGCCAGGAGGTGAAATATAGTCTACATGTTGCAAAAATAATGGCCAAGGTGGCAGAATTGGACAGTTCTCAGAAGGAGATATGTGAAGTTTTCATTGGCACTACAATCTGACTGTTGTGGCTTGCACTTGGAAATCTGGATTATGGGTTCTACATACCTTGATGTAGACTACTATCAAATACTTCTAAATATGACATATTACAACTACCAGAGATAGGGTGACAACTACATGAAGTATCACCACACTGACACAGATGTTGACAACTGTCGCCATAGTAACCATAGGAACACACTGAAATAAAGATAAACAACATTTACTCGGATTTATATTCCTCAGACAACAGGGGTGAATGAACTTTGTGAAGAGGAAAATAACATTACATTTGCCAGTGTACTTGAAGTGCTTTAGGCCTAATCTTTGAGTTGTAACCATAGTGATGGATAAGCCAGTGGAAATATTTCATAAACCTGCCATGACATAATGTAGTGAAATTTAAAACTAGGGAGTACAAAAGTAACTCTTACTATCCCAGCTGACATGTACGCTGTCCTTATATAGAATCACAGTCTCTTCATACACACACACATCAACAAAGAAATAATAGTACAAATGTTGTCATTGACAGTTCAATTATACGATACTAAACAACTTACATCTATCACACAGTATTCCTGTATATCCCGGCTGACATGTACACTGTCCTGATATCGGATCACATTCTCCATGTTCACATTGACATACTGCATGACACTGTACTCCATAGAATCCATCAGGACATGACTCAGTACAATCTGAACCTATCCATCCTGGATTACATATACAGCCATCTATTGATACAAACAAATGTATAATTTCATCTTTTATAACAAGTATACATTTGAAATATTCAGGAACTACATTGTATGGACTATCAATTTTTTTGAATGATTGATTGTGTTGTGTACTTGGCATTCAAATTATCAATGTAAGAATCATTATAGGTCTCTTCTAAGCCAGCTTTGACAATTCTTATTAATCTATTCCACAAAGGTGCAGGATTGGTCTTCCTTGTCTGTGATGAAAATGACTTTTTTTCTGGGTCTCCTAAACATAAAAAATTCAGCCCATTTTTTTGCCACCCTGTATGCCTTGATAATGGCACTTTATCAGTGTGAATGTGTGAAGGTGAAGGTGAATGTGTGTGTGTGTGTGTGTGTGTGTGTGTGTGTGTGTGTGTGTGTGTGTGTGTGTGTGTGTGTGTGTGTGTGTGTGTGTGTGTGTGTGTGCATGCGTGTGGATGTGTGTGAGGACTGAGTGTTTGATGTGATGGTGAGTGTGTACATGTTAATCATATCCAGGTAGGATAAATGATAATGATATGTTACACAGATGTAGCTATGTACCACAGCTGTGTTATATAATCCTGTTGTTTGATTAGATTACCAATAAAATATAATCTGAAGTAAATCAACATGTTCATTTTTACTACATTTTATAACACAAAATATTAGTTGAAACTATCAAAACATGCAATATTGAAGTTTGATAATAACACAACTTTGAACTTGAAAGATTGTATCAAATTTGGTATGAATCAATCTGATTAAAATCTGATGTAGATGTCGGCTAATCATTCATTGCTATTTTACCTTCGTTATTTTGCCTGAATTGACCTTCTTGGTACATGTTTCATAGAGGAGGCGATCAGGCTAAAAAATGTAAACATGTACCAAGCAGGTCAATTCAGGCAAAATAACGAAGGTAAAATAGCAATGAACGATTAGCCGACATCCACATCGGATTTTAATCAGATTGGGTATGAATGTACTTAATAATTATACATTGAAGAATTTACATTATTTTTGATAAAATTAAAATTCTTCCTGTTTGACTTTCTCTCTTTCTTCTTTAACCAAGGATAACAAACACAGAATGACTCATTGATAACAAACACGTATTCATCTTTTATAGACTTTTGGAGTAAATTCTGGTCTAAATGTTAACACTGATTAGTTCAGTGCAATTATACCTATCAGTTATCTGTACATTGTATTTAGCAATAAATGACTTACTTTCAGTACAGTTTCCTTGTCCACTACAATTCGCAGCACCACACTGCAAAAGGTCACATTTGTCACCAGTCCAACTGTCATGACAACTACATTGCCCTAACACACAGTGGCCATGGTTACTACAGTCTACTGGGTCACATTCAGGTTCATGTACACATAGAACTGTTGATACGGGTCTGTCACAACGGTACATAGAACTCCCTTCACTGGTAAAATACACATCAAAATATTAATTTCTATGTCATTTTTAATCTTATTATACACAAAAATATTGTTCTTGGTAGGTCTGATCAATAAGATGGGCAGCTTTTTTTTCTATTCAAAATTTATACTGCATGAAATCCTTTGTTCTCATTTTTATTTCCATCTGTCAGTCCATCTGTCCGTCCGTTCCTCTGTAATACATCACTTCTCAGACATGTAATACAGATTTCATCATTTGTTGAAGTTATTGAAGTTGGTAATATAGCTGTGAACTGTTGGTTTAGTACTTTCTCTCAACTGTAAATAAACCTGATTTGCAGTTTTCATTTCACAGGATAAAATGATTTCAGCATTACTGTCAAGTGTATACAAGCTGCTAAGATATATGAATATCCAAATTGACAATCCTTACTCAAGCCATCCCTATGTTTCATGATTGGTACGTCCAAGCTTACAGAATACAATAGGAATACAATAGGAATAACCCAATAAAGAAGAACACAGAGGGGTGATCCCATCAATTCTCACCATATATCTGTTGGGTAGTTGACTGTTGTTCCATTCACTACATAGGTAGCTGATCCTCCGCCATCTAAATTTATAGCATTGACTATACCAAGTTTATGAAGGAAGTCGGCAAACTCAAACAAGTTGGTCCTAAAAATACAGAATTAGTACATCACAGCTGTGCATTGGAAAAACAGAACTATAAATAAATCTAAGGTCACAGCCCCTACCAAGTCTCATTACCACAATATAACACTCCCTCCTCATGCATGCATGCATGTATGCATGAACACACACACACACACACACACACACACACACACACACACACACACACACACACACACACACACACACACACACGCACACACACACTGCACACACACACACACACACACACACACACACACACACACACACACACACACACACACACACAACCAAACTTACCCCTTTTCCCATGTTTTTCCATCAATCTGAATGAAGAGTAATCGACCAGTTTTATCGTGACCAACCACTGATCTTGCTGAAACAACTCGGAAAAATTGATCTACAGTGCCTGCAGGACATAGATGACATTAATATCACACATTTTGGGTTTTTCTGATATTTGTAGATATATACAAAAATACATAGGTAGACCAAAGAAATGACTGTTGAGATATTCATTATTATAAATACCGGTACTATAAATATATGACAATGACAGAACCCTATGACGTGTTAGTGCAAGTGTGGTATAATTGGGGTATTTAAATGTGTGCTTGCAGTGTTCTCTGCAGCAGTCCTTTTAGGAGTAAAGCTAGTGAAAATGCAACAAAAAAACGCCACAAGAATGAGTGAACATACCCAAGTACTCACACTGGCACTCACCAGGCATTGCATGGGGTTCTGTTATTTATTACATAAATTTATTTGAAACAGTAAATTTCCTTAAAAATCAAACTGTGCAATCATGTGATTTCATATACCTGGAAAGATAGTGTATTAATTTGCATATCATTTGCATACATGTATGCAATAGTTTTTTCAGTTTTGCACAGCAGTGCAATTACCACTGGTAAAATGTATAACATGAAAAACACCAATACAACAATGTATACTATATTTAGATCTATATTTGTGTTAATATTGGAAATTTACTGGGCTACCAAATCCTTATACAGTCACATAATATTATTCACAGTAAAGCTACATTTTGCTGTCTTGAATTTTTACCAAAAATGTTATGTATGTGCAACCATCACTAGTGCACTTCATACAGCCACTATGTATTAATATGATCCTGCTTTTTGAATACCATCTCTGAGAGTATAATACATAGTAAATATTCCTTGGTAGGTATTGTATTATTATTATTTATTTACCAGAGGTAAAAAAAAAACAACAACCAATGTTACATATCAAGTGAGGAAAATGAAATAATCAAGTAAACATATCGGCAATGAGAAAAAAAAATATATATAAATAACTTAAACTTCTGGCTGGACTACACAAATAGTTTGTTCAAACTAGTCGAGTTCGCAGCCCAAGGAAAACATATACAGTAATATAATATACATATAAATAAAAAATAATTAATAACAGACTAAAACAAAAGCAAAAAAAAATAATAAAAACATTAGGGATATAGTGACACAAACATACCAGTTTCCTCTGTATCCTGACATTCAATATATTTACTAGCATTTACATATGTTTCTCCATTTCGTATGACCCAACCAACTCCACCCACTAGTTGTGTAAATGGATTTACCTCATCTAATAACTCTGCCTCGGATAAATAACTGAAAAAGAAAACTTATCTCAATTAATCTGAATTGCAAGAAATAAGCTCAAAATGTTACAAGTTGTCAGTTAGATTTTCAGTTATATTTGCTTCTGATAGTTTGGACTGTTTTTATTATTATTTGAATTTTATACATTTTGTGTCCAGATAATCTACTGAAAACTCTTTACAGATATGTTAAAACCATATCAGTGTACCAAGAGACTGACCTTTGACCTTTTGGTACATCTGTGTTTAATGCACACTGTATTTAAAAAAATGCATAAATCTAACAAAAATTCTTATACATCAAATAATATATTAGGATGTTTCATCAATGGATCATTATTCCATTAGCCGAGTCTTTGCAAAGAAGTCTGAGTTAAAATCAATTCACAAAATTACAACTGAAATCACTTACCCAAAAAACAATGTGCCGTCTTTTTTAATGCCAAAATGTGCATTTTGTATACCATTGGAGTCTAAAACTATCCTGCCATCACTGACTATATTACCAAGACAGGCACCTGTGTGTGTATTAAAAAACCCAGCATTCATAGCAACAAGGCAGTTTTTCTGTTTTGCTGTATCTTCAACTGAAGCTCTTAAATTTTTGTTGCAGCCACCAATTTCCTGTGGTTCTAAAACTGAAACTGTCCTGGCTGGGTTATTGATTATTGTAATATGTCCATACACATCTTTGTGTAAATTTTCTGTGATCTGCCATCGATCTAGGAATCGGTTTGTTTTCATGAGAGGAAGTTGAAGTTCTGATGGAGAGTATGATGGGAAAGCTTCATGTGTAAGGTTTCCATACTGAACACCTTGACAATCCCTGGTCACTCGATGGGAATGTTTTGGACCATGCTGTCCTTGTAAATATGGAGTCAGAACATCATCTTCAAATAAACTGTAAAAAAAAGAAACATTTTTCAGAAATCTTTCAACTGTTTGTAAAATAGGAAGAATAAGTTTGGACTGTGTCAGCTATGGAGGCAGAACTAGAACATCATCTTCAAATAGACTGAAAAAAAATTCAGAAAACTCAGAAAACTGTATGCAAAATGGGGAGAATACAAATAACTTTAGCCATATTGTTCACTTAAATATGGCATCAAAACATCAAATTCAATTTGAAATAAATAGAAAAAAACCAAGAAATATTATTTTGTACATTAGAAGAGCAATACAAGTTTGGACTGTTCTTGTCCTTATAAATATAGAAAAATAAACTGAAAACAAATCAAGTAGTAGTAAATAAAACTGTTTGTGAAATGAGAATAATAGTCTAGTATGAATAATTTGTTACTGAAAAAACAACAACACTTTTGAGTGACTTTCCATCTGTGATAATTATTATCATTAAGAGTGGCTATTAATTAATTGGATGTTAAAATTTACTTTATGTTTACATTCGTGCATTTGTACAGCTGTTGAATTGTTTTCTTTTAAATGTAACTTTAGACTGAATTTAAATAAATGATGGTAGTAAACACATTACTGACAATTTCAATGGCAAAAATGTACAGTATGAAGCACTGGCCATCTAGCTATATTAATGACAGTACAATATAGTCACTTTGGAATGGTAAATTGGGAAATGAATGCAATATTTTGATCCAGCTACTAAGACCTTAATCATGCAATGATTTAAGTATTCAGCATTAACTCTCCAAAACTAACGGAATAATATGTATTTGGTATTGTAGAATCTGGGTGACATATAGTGTGTTTTTTTTGCATGTATTACAGAACTGAAAAAACTACTAATTGGTTGTATTCTTACAATATTACTATACTAGGCATTTCATCACTGGTGTGATTATTTTTCAGAGTTCCATTCAGTTCTGAGTTAAAAGGCTACTAATGTGATTTTTTTTACTGTATTTTACCATTTGGCAAAATCTAAACATGCTTTCAGGACCATCCTATCCTTACAAAAAAAGACAAATACCAGAACTAACACTTAGATGTAGAACAAAGTCCTTATTTAGATACTGTATAGTGGTTAGAATACATACCAGGAATTATGTGTATACATGCATGTATAGCTGTGATATTACATTGTCCAAGTATAAATTTGATGACAAACTGATTGTAGACTTTGATGATTTTATGCATGACAATAGGGCTGACACAATTATTATTCTGGTTTTTGTGATCAGACCTGCATATTAATGCCTCATACTAGATAACTGATGTGAAATTTTAAATTCTGATATATGACAATCTCGTTATGACTGCAGTATGCATATATCAATCATCTAGCAAGAATAATTAACTGTTTTATAGTAACACTTAAATTATTTCAAAGGTCTATTATGATCATAAAATAACCGTGTTGTAAAATTAATTCAGTATAAATTATGTAATATAATTATTATAAACACTGAGATATAAATTAGTGTCCCTGGCTTTAGTCAGTATAGAGTAAGTGCTATTATCATGACTAATTTAATGCAACACAACTCTCATCTCTGATGAAAATAAAAATTAATTACTTACTTAGAAGAAATCATGAAATAAATATATTGCTACTGCTAGCTGTAAGTTTTTTTAAATGTATTTTATGATACATAGATGAAAGATGACAGAAATGTATATTACACACATATCATTTGTTATTTCATGTCATATAGTGGACTGTGGTCGACTGAAATACAGTGAAGACGAAATTTGGACCAGCAAAATTGATAATTGAGTTCATGATATGATTGATACCTTGCCTTGTTGTCAGCACATGTAAATGTAGGTGTGTGTGTGGGTGAGGGTGGGGTGAGATTCTACGATGTGAACTACAATAGTCTACACAGACGGTAAGTTACGTTGTTGAACGTGAAACAAGTACATGGTATTAAACACTTCCGGGATTTGTACGTTACTCGTATTTCATTCATGGTTATCTACACACATTGTAACGGGCTATAATACAGTATTATTTAGAAATTTGTGTTGATTGAATGTACAAAATACCACGAGTCAAACATCCATATGGTATGTTTTATTGATTGCAGTCACAATGCATACTAACAACAGAACGCAGGTTAACATGGGTACGTACGGGTACATTGAAACCATTGGCTAGAGTGTACTAGTACTATACTACATGTACTCTAGACTATACTAGCAGACATCATTTTGAGATCAACCGATATATTTTTCACAAATATTGTGGCAATTGGAATTTTTCACAGACATCGCACTCGCTGTGGCTAAACCTACCTTCGTCGATCTTCGGTGGTTGTTAGTTGCAGTTTTAACGACAAAATCACCAAGAATTTAAGCAAGCTTGCAGGCGTGTCGAACCGATACATGGCAGCCATAATAATGAATGGGACGTGGGATTTCCGCCATCAACGGCCAGTTTTTGAAAGATTTGTGTAGGATTTTGATGGTTCATTTCATTTCATTTTCAAAAGCAGGTCAATTATCTATTTCATGTAATAAGTAACGAGTTGGTGAAAGGTTGGAATTTATGGTTGTCCAATGAATTACCACCAACAATTCAGAGTGTTTTGTTGTTTGTTTTTCGGACAGATATCTGTAAGTTTTTTTTTGTACGTTCACTTCAACATATTGCATTTAAATTTCATGCATCAAAAGAAAGTGTGAAGACCTCCACAAGTAGTACGTACATTTGCTTGATATTCTTGAAGGGTACTCTTTTTTCTCACAAATCCGCCTTTGCCATGATCGGATCATTATCAATTTTATACTGCTATCTATGGACTCCATATATATGTTGTCGGTAATGACAATTCACTATGAACAGATCGAGAATTAATATTTTAAAAAGTTCCTGTGGTGGAATTGAATTATGTATTTATGTGTATTGCAATCACAAACCATGACAACAGTGGGTATTCGATATTGCAAAATTGTTTAATTTACTAGTTTAAAATATTCATAAAAAGTTCAAAAGAATTGTAAAATAACAAAATTAAAAATCTATGTACAATTGATTTAAAAAATCACACTGCAGACTGCCAGGCTATCCCTTTAGCTTTATCTGAAAGAAATAAAAATACAAAATTATGTTGCATTATTCTCAGTCTCACTTTTAGCGTCAACAAATACTCACAAAATTATATGGCAGGGTGTCAACAATTACAATTGCAGAAGGATTATATGAACAGTTTATATGACGATTGTATGACGTTTGATGGCAGCTAAGATTTCGTATGGAGGCTGACTTTTTCATAGCATGCATAGAATTGCCTTGATATTGGGTTATTTGTTTTCAGTGGAAGGATACACCAACACACCGCTCCTTGTCGTGTTGATATATCCTTGCCCGTAGGCATATACTAGTAACCCAATATCAAGGCAATAATTTATAATACGAACCGCTACGTCATCATGACTTTCTTCATTGAAAGAATTGAACACAAGGTATCCTAATATATAAGGCATATTATAAAGTATTATGCAGACTATGTTGATCTGTTTTTGCAGTCTTACCATTTTTGTCTGGCATATTTAACCTTTGACCTTGTACGACCTGCTATCGGACCGTCCATTAAATGACTGTCACCTGTAAAGTATAGGAAAGTTTCATTAAGATTACAGAACTCAAAACAATAAAATGTGTGTGTGCATTAAACTGAAATAAATAATTGTATTGCAATATTGCAATAAATAAATAAAACCAATATTTGAGTATCGAATTTCAAACTCAACTATAAGAGTTGGACTGAGGTGCGGGGAGGGGGTGGGGGGGGGGAGCTATCAATCTACCAAACGGGATTTCAGATATCAATATCGAAAATGTATATGTGTATGGAATATGGAGGTCGAATTTGTTACAATAAAGGATTTCTAGGCACATTTTTATGTTTTGTTAAATTTGAAGTGAAATCAACGTGGTTTATGTCATGATTGAAGACTTATTTTGTTCCCTAAACCCTATGTGGACTTTTTGGACTTTTCAATAGCTAAAGTCACAAGTAACACATGGAACTATGTTCTATCCCGAAATCTCAAAATGAGTAATATATAGATAATTTAAACTCCAATATAGAATCGCACAAAATGTATGATTTCCTATGAGATTAAGATTGTGAATAATGATATGTATGACGTCATAACTACAAACCTTGACCACGTGTGCTACGTCGGATACAAGTTGTTGGCACTTTTTTCGTCAGTTCTCGTCCTTTTTCGACATTTTTCACAACACGTGCCTCACCCTGTAGTCTAGAATGTCGCATCTGTAAAAAACAGAGTACGTTTAAAAAGAGATACACGATATGACGAATTAAAAATGGTGAATGCTATATTCATATTCACATTATAAAATGTTTTACAACACTTCATGATCCAAGACTGCATTTATCATTTTTTGTCCTGTTATGTATTACTTTGATTTAGGAAAATACCAATGATGTCATCTATGATGTCATTCACATCATTTTAGCTTACTTCCTAATAACAATGACGACAATAAGTATTACATCATTAACATATTTTTGGGGATTTAATTTCTATGACGTCATACTCCACGTTACGTCATACAATTACTATTTCTCACCGTCACCAGCTGGACAATGCACAAGACAATACCATATGATATTTCTCTTTAATATTACGTACCTCAAGAATCGTCTCCTCCTCTTCACCAGCCCATGCCCAAATAGCTGTCAATGGAAAGTCGTAATTACAAATGAATCATTTTTGACCTAAAAAGTGAGTTATAATTTTGGGAAATTAGGAAATAGTATCTGTGCATGACTAAAATAACAAACATACAGACCGGAGCGTACATTTACAATGTTCAACTCATAAAAAGAAGTCAGTGGTGTGGGTCTGTACAGAAAAAAAAACATTCTGTGATATGCAACTTGCCGTATCGCGTGATTTGTTGCCAGGCAAAAACTTGGACTTGAAATGATGTGTGCAAATTCCGAAGAGACGTCCGAAGCAGAAGAGTGCCACAGACGTTAAAATTCAGATAACCGTGTGGAAAGGGATACATATGACGTACACTAAGCCTGATTACGGAGCTTTGGTTAATGCCATGATATGGTTATTGTTCGTACATATCTAGATCTATGCGTATAAGTTATACAGTTGTTCAAATGGATGATGTAAATATGAAGACGTGCTATGAAATTTCAACCCAAAGTATTTATTACAAACCTAGGGGCAGTAAGGCAATATTGAAGGCCAAATATCCATAGGTAAACCATCTCTTGAAATAATAAAATATCTAGAAAAAAAAAAGATAAAATAATTAAAAAAATATACCGTCGTGCAACATGTTGCAAGTCCAGGTGCTATAATATATCGGATACAATTGGTTAAAATGCGCTGCAGATATGAATCCAGGTAGGTTTCATGAAGAATAAATTGTTTATGGCATGTAAACTTAATGTTATCGGTTTGAATTTCACGTGTAAGACTGCACCCTAACCCCCCCCCCCCCTCCTAACATATACAACACATACCAATCAATCCTATATCTGACGTCTATTACGTATATCGTTGATGTTTTTCTTGACTGACACGATTTTCCGAGATTCACAAACCTGACACTGCTCTGGAATATCGCTGAAATTATCCATATTCAACTCTTCACAATTAATAAAACTTTCGTTTTTGGTACCCATGGCACGACTAACGCCAACATGACACATCAGAAGAACTTGAACTATCGTAAAGACAACAAGTATCGTTTTAAAACGTAGAGCTGCCATTTTTGACGGTAGAGAGACTGTAGTCTGTACACATCTAACGAATCGAACAATAATATTGTCGATGAAGAAATAAACAAGAGTTTCTTAGTAACCAGATTACGCAAAGAATCGAAAATTCCATCATGGAAACGCGGCGCCCCGCGCCTAGCTAGTTACTCATTATGACGTTCGACGGCATCCATATATCAGCATCAGGATATTTAGCTTTGATTGTGTGTGCTATAGAGAGCCGTGATGTAAAGTTATACAGATTCAACATATGCTAATTTTCTTTCAGAACAAAAAGTGGTAGTTATGACCTGGAAAAATAATTGTAAATTTTAATTTCACTGATAAGCTTAAAACTTAAAATACGAAATACGAGTTTACATTGTTACAAATGTGGGCACATTGCTATATCACTTATGTCTGTGTGCATGATATTTTCTGTAGAATTTTGGAAAGTAATTGTCAATACAGGTCTGTGACAAGCAACTGCTAGGTACTAAATTTGATAATGCGAAGTGAAGAAACTTTGACCAAGCATGTAACAATTTCCTTGGGTAGCGCCATCAACGTTCAATTGCCTATTGTGAGCAGAATTAGAATCCCTTCTCAGTTTTGAGTTTCTTTACTTGAACTAGCAACAGTACTATTTCATGACATGGCCCATATAGTGTACATGGTTAAATTTGGGGCGGCAATGAAAGCAACTGGTGTCACCTTTTAACATAAATCAGGCGTTGCATTCAATTCAGGAATAGACCATTCTGGCAAACCAGATATGTTATTTATTTCTTCTGCTACACTGCAAAATAAAACTCTTGGTGGTGCGTCTTGGAGAGAGTGTTGTTTGCAATTATGAATGATGAAATAGACCAATGCACATTGTGATGAGATGTGAAGTATATTAATTTATTCAAAAATGAAAACACAATAAAATAACAGTTTGTAGGAAAGAGAGCTGTATTCTTCTTGTATTTTATTCCATTCTTTTACTATAAATAGATGAGACCAGATAAGGTGCAAGTACATATATCACTATATATGTACCAGTAGTGGATACTTACTATCACAATCTCTTACTCCTACTACATCGAACTTCTTTGAATTTGAATCAAAAATTTGATTTCTTGGTAGATAGAGTTCATAAAATGTCCCCAATCATTTCAGTATCAGTTACATATATGAAAGAAAAAGTTTCACTCATCTACCATGATCAGTTTTCTAAGAATTACAAAATTCATGGTTCTTTCTATTTCCCTCTCCTTATACACACAGCTATCTCAAATTCCTACAGCAAGGCCTCAAAATATTATCATTCTAGAATCTAGGCATTCTCCAATGTCATTACTTGTATAATTCTGTAGAAATGAGTACAAAAACAGTCTGAATTTTTGACTAGTTTCTCTGTAGTTTGATTTGACTTTTACTTGCATAATTGTTTCTCCATAAAGTAATAAAATATGAAATCGGAGATCAAAAGTATAAATTCATATTTATAGGACTTTGGTGGTAAAATTGTTTTGACAGACAAAATGCTGGATAGCTCTCATAAAATATGGTTAAACTGTATTTTCATCGGCTGTTATGAAATAAACGATATGAAGAGTACATAGATTAACCCTGATAATGTAAGAATTCTGTTTTTTTGTACTTAACATGAAAATGTTTCACCTTAAGTGACATGCACATAACAAAGGAAATTGGCCAATGCTCAATACTGATGTGCAATGTTAATATTTCATACATCTGTAGATAACATTGTTAACATTAATTGCTAAGTTTCAACTCGGCAAATTCCTTGGCCAGTTTAGTGGCTTCCTCCAGCCCACTGGTGTTATCTCCTGTAGCCTGGGCAGATGCATCTTTTCCACCACCTTTACCATTCATAACACCAGATACTTGTTTCACCCACTCACCAGCCTTCAGACCTTTCTGAATAGCCTCCTGATGTACAAAACAATACATATACAGTTAGTGTACTAGGTCAAACATAAAACATTAACATTTCAATAACTTTTCTGTCACTCACTCATATTTTATGACGATAAATATCATCAAAAATATACCAGCAACCTGATATCTATCTCAAGGGTAATTTAGTCACAGACTGTAAACAGTAAGATTTGGTCAGATTTAGAATTTTGTAAATCTTTACCATACACACTGATGAGCAATTTACAAAACATTTGTTCATATAAACCTACATAATATATTTATGGTTTGAAAAGTAAACAAATCCAAGACAGATTTTTTTTTTACTTTTCAAACCTGTTATTCTTTATTTTGAGTCCATGTATCTGGTGTATCAACTTTGTAGTTGAACTGTTGATAAATGTACTACAAACTTATGAAGTATTTCCACTATCATACATATCAATGTCTTATCCAACTTTATAATCCCCCTGTTTTTGATATACAGGGTAGATATTGATAGAATACCAGTATACCAGACTACATGTGACAAACATTTCAATGATATACACCTACAATATGCCATTTGTTCTGTCATTATATAGTTGCTGTGACTCCAGCACTAGTAGTACAGTACCCCACAGGCTTGCCTTGGTGTTACTATCTCAAGAATCTCTCCACACCCACACTAGGTGTAGAGAGCTAGCTTCTTGAGATAGCAACACCAAGATAAATCTCTGGGCTAGTAGTACTGCAATCCCACAGAGAGCTTCTTGAGATAGCAACACCAAGATAAATCTCTGGGCTAGTAGTACGGTACTCCACACCCACAGAGAGCTTCTTGACATAGCAACACCAAGATAAATCTCTGGGCTAGTAGTACGGTACTCCACACCCACAGAGAGCTTCTTGACATAGCAACACCAAGATAAATCTCTGGGCTAGTAGTACGGTACTCCACACCCACAGAGAGCTTCTTGAGATAGCAACACCAAGATAAATCTCTGGGCTAGTAGTACTGCACACCCACAGAGAGCTTCTTGAGATAGCAACACCAAGATAAATCGCTGGGCTAGTATTACTGCATTGCTGTTGAACACTTACTTTTGGTACATGACAAAGACAGATAATCTTCCTGACATCATCATCGACACTAAACAACATAGCAGCAGTCTGTGGTGATAATGTACGATATTCCTTTAACGCAGCATCTAAAGCTTTAGCATTGGCTCCAGCATCTAGTCTAGCTATCACCATTGGTTGGTTAGGATTGTCCTCTATCATCTTCTTAGCAGTCTCCTTGGCCTGGTGGGTTGATGTAAAATAATGGTGAATATGATAAGAACAACAAGTGTTTATTGATGACAATTGTCACTTTGGCATTTATGTTTATGAAATGATGAGTTATCTATACAGGGCTGATATGTATATAGATCTACAAACTAAACAACAATTCAATTAATTCTATTTGACTGATGTACTTATTTTTGGTGAACCATTCTGGGACAACAATTCTGATACATATTACAACAATTTCATTTTATGAATATATACCAAAATCAGTAAGTAAAGACTGTTCAAAGAAAGATGTTTATGCCAAATTGTGGCCATGAGAGACAACGATTATCAAATATACTTACATTTTGAATAACTGCAGCCTTTCTATTTTTGTCAATTTCATCCATTTTCTTCTTCAAATCTTTCAATTTCTTCCTCATTGTGTCTTTCCTCCACTGAGGTACAACAGCTACATTCAAATCCTACAATGAGAACCATTACAAATGTCAAAATCTTTTGATGGATTCTGTTTCTCTCACTTTTAAAGTCATTCCTTTTATAAAGTTGACACTTAAAATGTAATAATATGTATTTGAAAAACATCCTTAATAGAAAAAGAAAATATTCCATCTACAGTGAACAGGGCTCATATATAATAATACCGTCAAAGATTGGGTACCCTTTTACAAATACTGTACAGTACTGTACTTAACAACTGTCAAATTTACTTGCTTTGTATAGTGTAAAAGTAACTTTTGAAATTGTTGATAATGTAAAGTGTAGAAACAGAACCCTATAGAAATAATCAAGTCATTAAACTTACATCTCCAAGTTGGACTATTTCCTTTGTCAATTCTTTTGCATTCTGGTTCTGCTGTAATCCACTGGCATTAATTTTCTGAGTCAAAGCATCAATTTCTTTGTCCAGTACATCAGCACGATTGTTTGCCTGAATTATTAAAGTGACAACAATGTTGTGAAAATGACAGATTTATTAAATCAATGCATCTAATTGATGTATTAATATATCTTGTCACTAGAAATTTCACTAAAGAGGCAACTCTGTCACAGTAGTCGGTGATTACTATGTATCTTGAAGCGTTTTCATACAAACTAATTGCTGTAGAGTCATATATATACAAACAAGATTAATGTTATTTTGTTGGTTTTCCCTTATAAAAAACAAACCATGAATTGAACTACCTAGCTTATAAAGATATGATAATACTATTTTCATGCTCTTCTATGTCACGTACTTACAAATTATGACTATATGTTTCTAAGAGAAAATCAAGAACATTAGGATACTAATGTTCAACATATACAAATTAAGTGCAATTTGACCTCTAACCTTTTGAGCATCGTCACCAGTGATAGCAACAATACGCCTGATACCCTTGGCAATGGCTTCTTCTGTGACAATGACAAATGGACCAATATGACTACTATTACGTAGATGTCTGGATGGGTGACAAAAATGGGGGAATTGGATATATTTATTTGTGAAAGTGCAATTCTACGTAATTCTACATAGGTGAAATTCTGAAAACACCTTTAAAAAAAAAAATATCAATGCTTGTCATTTTTCAAAACACTTTAAACAGGTTTTGATTATCTGTACTATGCAGCACAATTTAGGATACAGAAAAGTGAATCTACTAAAGACTTTAATTACTCTATACTTTATATAATCCCTTCACACCTTGCAGCAAAAAATTAATTTAACCTCAAAGATGCCTTTATATGATGTAGAAGAAATGTCAGAGAAATTAGGACACTACGTTAAATAAGGCATTGATGAACTGTACAGACAGACAGACAGACAGACAGACAGACAGACAGACAGTAAGACAGACAGACAGACAGACAGTAAGACAGACAGACAGACAGACAGACAGACAGTAAGACAGACAGACAGACAGACAGTAAGACAGACAGACAGACAGACAGACAGTAAGACAGACAGACAGACAGACAGACAGACAGTAAGACTGACAGACAGACAGACAGACATATACACACACGCACACATACAGACAGACACATAAACAGACAAACAGACACACAAAGACAGACATATACACAATAGTTTGTTCTAGTGTTCATTAGTTACTGGCCAACTCTTAAGATGAGATGATGAAGGAAAACTTACGTTCCACCACAGAATTCCACAGATGTTTTTGATCCAGCTGGTGAAGAAGGATCAGCTTCCATGTCTACTACTGGAATGCCTATGGAAATCACCCGGACTGGGTCTGGATACACCTATGCATATATAGGATATTACAACAGGGATAATATTACGCTAATCAATTTTTTTACTTTGTTGGACTGAATTTCATTTTGAGTCAGTTGGGTTATGAGAACGAAGAAATAGCTAGGGTAATCCTAACAAATATAGATTATTTTATAAGAAATCTGAACTCAGTATGTTTAGACCAACAACTGACCTCATCAAATACAGCACGAAGTCCCTGGATATCTTTAGCAATCGCTAATGCAGAGTTCTTGGCATACACTTGTTCAGCCTTCCTGACTGTATCATTGGCTATCTGTTCAGCTTCACGTACTTGATCTGTTGTCATGGCACCCTGTAATTACAACAAATGCAAACTGTCAATATTGTATGTTCTGATTCAGAAGTCTTTCCCCACTAAAGTTGTGTATATGTGTACTGTGTTTGATATCACTGGATCCTTTGAAATAATTCAACAGCCAAAAATGTAGCCAAGAATTGAAACTTCTTGCGAGATGAGTAGGGTAACACAAACGCAAAACTGTTAGATTTTATTCAGTAAATTAAACCACAAATGTCAACTTACATGACTTGACTATTTTAGAAATAAGTACATCGCCCTCTAGTGGTGACTAAGTTATAGTTCACAGTCAAGTTAGCATTACTGTTGCCATTTGCATTCTCCTAAGCCAGAGTTATTATTTCTACCACATGTGGGAGGCTCGTTAAGAACGTTGCCATAAAACAGACCGTGGTTTGTGACGATGGCCATTTGTAGCTATGAAAATGTATGATATACAACGAAAACTTTAAATCGACTGCAAACAACTAAAAAGTTATGATCAAAACTAGCATACTGTCTTTTAGTCACGTTTTACAGAAGGGTAATGTGTATTAATTACTTTTCTGGCATGACTTGGTTTTAATACAGAGAGGAAGAAAGACACAAAGGAAAAGATTACATATGTTAGCATACATGTTGATGAAGAGAGTTCAGTTTTGATTCTCACCTTGGCAGTAAAATCAAACCTAAGTCTGTCTGGTGCAACTAGAGATCCCTTTTGATCAGCTTCACCAAGTACCCTTCTCAAAGCAAAGTTTAAAACATGTGTTCCTGTATGGTTACTCATAATGGGCCTACGACGTACCTGTAGAGACAAATATATACATTATCATTTTCTCATACAATTTGATACTTGTACATAAATTGTGTTGCTAATATCATAACAATCTAAATATCTTGTCTCTCTATTGTCGATGGCAAGTTGATCTGTGACTTAACAAGAGAAGATTTTTAGTTAAGAACAAACTCCAGATTTGAGGATTCTTTCTACTTTCTATATGTAAGATATTCTTATGGGAGTCACTGTCACTGAAAACTTGTTATCTGGTAAAAGCTGCTTTGTTTTGTTTTGTTTTGTTTTGTTTTGTTTTGTTTTGTTTTGTTTGTTTGTTTGGTAATGACAGTAAAAATGGGATTGAAATGCCCCTTTGGTTTTTATCTCAAGGCTCAAAGCCTGAAGTAAATACCTGCTTTCTTCCAAAGTTTCAGTTATGAGAACAAAGTATTCATTTCTAATATGCCTTGTTTCTAGTTTATGTCTGGTCTCTACATGGCAGTGTTTTACTTTTCATAATTGTCTGGTCTCTACATGGCAGTGTTTTACTTTTCATAATTGTCTGGTCTCTACATGGCAGTGTTTTACTTTTCATAATTCACTATTGAAATGACTCCTGAGATCATGCAATATCACATTGTTCACTGATGACAAAAATCTTACCTCATCAATGCAAAGTTTCATTTTGTCACCAACTTTGAGTTGACCGTTAACTGCAGATAGTTTACCTATGTGTAGGATATAGCCACCTTTCACTTGGACATTGGTGACTTTGAACTCAATATCCTGAAAGACAAAACAAATATTATATACAATGTGTCTACAAATATTTAGCATTTGTATAAACAATATGTATATACTAGAATTGTGTGTTTGTGTGTGTGTGTGTGTGTGTGTGAGTGTGTGTGTGTGTGTGTGTGTGTGTGTGTGTGTGTGTGTGTGTGTGTGTGTGTGTGTGTGTGTGTGTGTGTGTGTGTGTGCACGTACGCATGTTTTGAATCAATGCACTCTACATTGAATGGCCCCATGCAATCCTTAAAGTGATCATATGGATGAGGATTGGGTATTTATTTTAGATTTTTAATTAATAAAAATAATCTTCTCATGGCTTCCTACTTGAAAAATTAATATGACACAACATACGTCAAGTCTTTGTTTGTAACTCAATAAATTGCAAAAGGTTAATAAATGTGTAAAATGTTTGTTATTAGATGTACAATAACAAACTTTTAAAAATGTTTTTCGTCTTTTTGCAATGTATTAAGTAACAAACACAGATTTAACCAAAGTTGTTTCACATTAATTTTTCAAGTAGGAAGCCATGATATGATTTTATAAATTCAAAATTTAAAATAAATACCCAATCCTCATTGGATTGAAACACAGTCCTTTAACTTACAGAATTGTTTTCCTTCTCCATAAAACCTTCATCCCATATTTGTCCACCTTGTTCAGCATAAAAACATGTCTTGTCTAACAATACACCACACTCATCACCATTGTTAACTTCATCTACAAACTGTTTATCTTTCCTTAATGCTATCACCGTGGCAACAATGGAAGAGAACACTACACAGGAAAGAAAAATATAATAAATCAATCACTAATTTCATCCAATTATCTCTAGAAAGATATTCCAAATATTATATTTCAATTGCCATACCTGAAGTAGAATTTCCTACCTATAATTATCACTCAATTTCTTGGTCAACATTACTTCTGCTCCATATGCTTATTACACATACATTATTATTACAGCCATCTGTACGAATAAGTCAACCTTCTTGTTCTATGTTGACTGTCTAGTGTGATGTAAAATGCTATTACAGGTACAAAAATTATCTGTTTATACTTGTATACCCTATAGATTTATTGATTATCATTTTTAATTAAACAAAACTTACCATATTTCTGTTGTGTTTCATCATAATGGTAATCATATTTAGGTAAATCATCGGTAGGTTCAACTTTCCGATTGTCTTGTAATTCACTAATAGAATGTACATCAAGACCTATAGTGTCATCTACACCTGAACCTTTAGCTTGGGATAATAGCTGAAAGAAATCACACAAAAGTTTTAAGTTCAACAGGGTTTGTTTTACATGCAACTCTGGTAATTGAGGCTTCGGTTTTAATACCACAAGAGACACAAACTAAACCTATTGTTGTTCTATGAGGTAGATTACATTGGAAGTTTCAAAACTGTTACAGTACACTGCAAGTTTATGGAACTATCTTTCAGACAGCTGTCCTACTGAGACTATAATTAAACCAATGTCCACTCAATCACTTATCACAGTTGTATCAACACATTGCAATAATAGTTTTAAAGTGTATACCTTAGTAAACAGAAACCTTATTCACCAGAGTTAGAACCGAGTAAGAACTGAGTTAGAACAGAGTTAGATCCGAGTATGAACTGATTTAGAAACGAGTTAGATCTGAATTAGATCTGAGTTAGAACCGAGTTAGAACTGAGTTAGAAATGAGTTAGAACTCAGTAAGAACTGAGTTAGAAATGAGTTCCTTCAGGGTTATTGGTAAACCATGTATGACTATTAAGTGTAAGGATAGCAGACAAATTTTTAAATATTCGTTTGTTAGTTTTATAAACTTACCTGTGCCTTCTTTTTCTCTTCTTCATACTCTGTCATTTGAACATTCATTCCCTTTTCTTCCACCATAAGTTGAGTTAAATCAACAGGAAATCCATAAGTATCATAGAGTAGCCAGGCTGCCTTACCTATACAAGTCCAACAAATAATAATAAACACTGTGTATGTCTTCTTGTCTGATATACAACCCATATCACCAAATGTAAAGCATTTTTCTGTATGTACCATAATCATTTATAGCATCCATATCAAGTGTAAAAGTATACTGTTTCATTTGCTAATTGACCACATTAGAAAGGCCACATGCTAGGCTTGTAATTGAAACAGTATACTTCTAGACTTGATATGAATGTTATAAATAAGTATAGCACATACAGAAAGTGCTTTACAAAGTTTTACCTGTTGTATTTATTTTTGTCCAAATAGTTGGTATAAAGTATAGAAGTATTCCTCTTGTCAACTATTACTGCTACTAGTGACATTTTCAAAAAAATATTTCTAAATTTTATGATATATTTATTCTAATTGGTTTTCATTTTATATTCAGTCACAATGCAAAAATTGTGAAAAAAGTAAACATGTTGTTTGCAGTAAAACATGCATACAGAATTTACATTTTCTAACTAAATTCCAAGAACTGACAAAGTTTGTGAAATACAACAGGGTTTTTTTCCATATCACTATGTACAATATACTAAGCAAACTACCTGGTAAAACTTTGGCTTCTGTTCCTAATTTGTTGATAGTTCTTTCTAATACTCTGTGACCTCTGTTCAACGTTTTCAAGAACTGAGCTTCTTCTTCATTTATGATATCTTTTATCATCTGAGGATCTTTGTTCACTTCTGGGAATGCTTCTCCCTGTGGAAATCACAACAATAAAAAGACCTTTAAAATAAACAGCGCCACCAAGTGGGCCCCTGTGGAAATCACAATGAAAATAAACCTTTAGAATAACAGAGCAATCAAGTGACTCCCTGTGAAAATCAACAAAAAAAGGACCTTTTAAATAAACAGCGCCACCAAGTGGGTCCCTGTAGAAATCACACCAACAACAATAGACCTTTGAAGTACAAACAATGTCATAAAGTGGCTCACAGGAAAAATCACAGCAAGTATATACTTTTGAAGTAAAAAGCTCCATCTAATGACTCCCTATGGAAATTACAAGAAAATACTATACTAGTTATACAAAAGAAGTTTGACAGCTATTTCCATTTGGTTTGCTTATACTGTAACTCACCAATGTTTCTATGACAACATCAACCAGGCTGGCAAAAAACCCACGTGAGGCATTCAACTTCTCTGTAGCATATCTCACACCACGACGTAATACACGTCTTAATACGTACCTATCACAAAGGAAGACAAAAACAGGTGAATGAAGGGTAATTATATCATTTCAAACTTTAGAGAAATGTAACCTGGTGAATTGTAAGAATGGATATTTCTACACTGATGATTAGAAATTACACTTCACTTCAAATATTGGTTCATATTAGGATTTACAGTAGTTCTTCAAATGCAGAGGCATTTTTATGATCAAATCTTTAACATCTTATTTTGATATAAAGGAAAACCATTTCCTTTACATTCTCTCGACATCACTTTGTATAGCAATAGTAAGTGTACGTATATGATCACTTACCCTCTACCAACGTTATCAGGTCTTCCACCATCTGATATGGCAATGGTAAGTGTACGTATATGGTCTGCTACAACTCTGTACGCCATATCAATACCACCTTCATCCTCACTGCCAACTTTACCTTGATATTCCCTGACACCAGTACTCTGAAAAGACATAAATTTCAAATTATCATTTGTATTTTAAGGAAGGTCAGGCGGAAGTCAAGGTTATTCAAATGTTCAGATGAATTCAAATATATACATGCCAATTACCAGCTCTAACCATTCTTAATCTATTTCAATTCATCAAGGCTTAGGATTCATTACAAAAAACATCAAGATAAAACAAATGATGAAAAAATAAAACTGTGTGGTAATAATTAAACCCTCACTAACATTAACACCAGATATTATTGTTACATTTTGAATAGTTATATGGAAATGATCTTTCTCACCTCATGAATAGCTTTAAAGAACGGTGTAAATATATCGGTATCATAATTGGACATCTTTCCCTGCAGGACAGATACAACTCTCTCTAATCCCATACCACAATCTATGTTGTTTTTAGGAAGTGGTCTGATTGAGCCGTCTGGTTCTCTGTTGATAAAAGGGGACAAGAACTGTTCATGAAACTTATGTTACTAAAAATAGTAAGTCAACTAGGACAGATTTGTACTTGTATGTTTTATCAGTTCAATATCAATATTAAAGGGATACACTCTGTAACTGGGACCCATTTACAAAACACACTAGAAAAAGAACTAAAACCAGTTACTAAGCATATTATGTAATATGAATGCAAACCAGCATATACAAAATCATTGGTATTTGTGAAGAGAAAATCACATGCTAGGTAGAGTGAGCTTGTCTTCATAGACCTATAGCTTATATGTTTAATGAAGGCTCATTTCATACTTAATAATATCATTGATGTTTTCTTAAAAGCTTATGTCTAAACTGGTGAACATTTTACAATATTTATATTTTTACCTGTTGAACTGCATGAAGACAAGATTCCATAGTTCTAGTACATTGGGATCATCTATGTTGACAAGATGTTTGGCATCACGACCTCCAATTCTATCATAGTGAATCTCTGAACATGGACCACAGGGTCCAACATCTCCCATCTCCCAGAAGTTATCCTTCATGTCAAAAGGTAGAACTCTATCTGCTGGAAGGCTGTATAGAACAAAAGAATGTTTAAGATTGGTAATTTGTGTGAAATTTTGACAGTGGACATCCATCTGAAATACAGGAATTTACTATGGGTATGCAAATACACATATACCCTATAGTAAATTCTTAATATCACAGTCAAGCAGAATTTGTATCTCTGCCTTAAAATGTAAGATGATTATATTTCCATTTTGAACTCTTTAACATAATCCTGGGTTAAAAAGTTCAGATCAATTTAGGTGTATATACAAAATCCATTGCCAAAACTTTGTATATTATGTTTTATACAATAAGGTATTTCTGATACTGTGTATGAATGCAACTTGGATATGAACAGATAAAAGCACAAAAAATCTTCCTAAAGTACATTTTTGGTAGAGAAATTCAACTCAAAACTAAAACAATAATTAATTATATACAATTTGATAAGGTTACTGCAAACTGTCAGTCTTGTTTACTCTATGATAGAGGGCGCTGTTTATTATCAACACAAACACATTTGTCAATCTATCCTTCAGATTATTCTTGTCTTGTAAAACTTCAGTGGTTTGGTGAATGTTTGGTTTGGTAATAGCCATGTACGTAGCTTACTTGATGACATAGCCATGATATAAAACCTTACCCAAGATCAATCCATATCTGCCTACACTCTTCATCAGCGTCCAATCCCATCTTTTCATCACCACCAAAGTATGTGACATAGAGTCTATCTGCAGGTAACTTCCATACCTCAGTAAACAATTCCCACGCCATGGCACACATTTCTTTCTGTGGAAATACCAGTCATTATAAATATAATGTTAGTTTTCATATAGCACCTTCCCATGCTGTGCTCAAAGTACATTACAACATTACCTCTGGCATGAACCTAAGCAGTACACCAGTCCATTATACTTCCTCAACACTGTGGGGGTGAGGGTGGGGGGTGAGGGTGGGGGTGGGGGTGGGGGGTATACAATCCATTTCAGTCTGTAACTCCACAAATGTAGACTTTTGATCTTTAAAATATCTTTACAGTATTTGAAAGAACAATAAATACAAGTTAAAGTTTGTTGATATGTGATCTACTGGCAAGTATTAACTTTACACCAACAGAACAAAGTATTTTTCCCCTTCTACCAGTTAACAATTTGGTAGATACTAGTAACATAAGACCTCACCCAGTCAACATCAAGACTAAACCTAAATTAAAAGTGAAGCCATGGAAACAATGAATGCCATCACTGTCATCATCACTGTCGTCATTGTTGTTGTCATCATTGTTGTTGTCATCGTCCACATCATCATCAACACAAACATCAACCTTATCTACTTACACAACAAGACAAGTGCTTACCTTGAAATAATCACCAAATGACCAATTGCCCAACATTTCAAAGAATGTGTGATGGTAGACATCTTTACCAACATCATCTAAATCGTTGTGTTTACCACCAGCACGGATACATTTCTGACTATTTGCCACTCTCACATACTTGGCCATATCACTATTTGGGTCTACAGTACCCTGGAATATTGGCTTGAACTGAAAGTAGAAAAATAAAAGTAGGAATAACTCTACATACCGTAAATATTAATTTTTGTTGCAAAAACATACATAATAAACAATAATAATAACATAATAAACAAAACTTAATGGCAACTCTAATTCAATTCATTTTTCATCGCATTAAACAGAAAAATATGCTCTAAATTGCAATAATTAGAAAGTGTATAGTATACATGTGCTTGTACTGTACATGGCTTCTAAATTACAATGTAAGAAGGGAAGGGGGCTAAGGGTACATATATCACGATCATGATACATTGTTAAGAAATTTACAAAAATGAATTAAAATAATGTTAGATTTCATTTTGTAAATTGTTGTCTTGTAATAAGTTTATTTTTGTAAAACCTTTACATGAATATAGTCAATGAATGTTTAAGAGATCTCTTGATAAATTAGAGCTGTCCTTCATGGTCAAAGAGGGTTATTTGCTGTTTTTTATTTGCAAAAGTAATTTTACAAGCACTATACATTTTGAAAATGAAAACAAACATATTTTATGGCTGAATAAAAACATAACAAATCTGCCTGTAAATTGTAATTAACGTATTACTTAATCTTGAATTGTTTCAATGGAATTTATTGTCCCATATGGATAATATTGGTGGTCGCTCTCAGAAAATTCCATGGGTGTAAGTTACTGAATAGGGTTGACAGTCACATTCAGTAGCACCATACACCTATCAATGAAAACTGAGTAAAAGTGCTTGTTTGCGAACTTGATCGAAGACAGTCATTTACATTACCTGGTTCATACCCGCATTTGTAAACAGAAGGGTCGGGTCGTCCAAAGGAACAACTGAATTGGACGGTACGAATTCATGTTCCAGACCTTTCTTCGTTTTGAAAAAGTCTATAAATGACTGTCGGATGCCTTTTCCAGTAAGATCCATTGTCACAACAAAACGCTGCAAAGAAGGAGTGCAAAAATCACGTCAAATATAACGGACCCAGTATACATATGACAGCAAATTCGTTTTCAACATTCACACAATCTGATGCAACGCCGTCGTCATTTAATATCAAAGATGTATACATGTCTGTCATGACACTGGGGTTGCAAGGTTGTGAATGGATGATGAAACACTACGAAAGTGACACATTGCATGCACGATACGTCAGCCATTGACTTTATATCCATCGATTAGTGTACATATGAATGAAATATATGAAGCGATAAAGTATAAATCATTTCCCTCAAATATTTACTTGCTTACCGGTGTTCAGAAACCCCGACAACACACGTGTAATGTCTGGTGAAGTCACTGCCCTCCAGACAGCAATATGGCGAACTCACGCTAATTCACATCGCAATATCTCGTATAGAGCGAGACTTGAAAAGTTCGTCCGCAAGAAAGATGGCGGTCTTGTCAAAATATCTTCTGCTGTGTTTCTGCTGTAAAGTTGCTGAAAAATAGGTAATTATTGGCAGTTATACCTATCCCACAATTATTTGGCTTAAAATTATCGTGAAATAAGCTTGATTGTTAGAATATTCGTAAACATGCTACCGTCGTTTTCGTCATTGTCGTTAGATATGTACTGAAGTCTCGGAAAATTTACAAAAATAAAAATGTAATTGTACTAATGTGTACTTGTGTAATCATTTGAAAATCTCGTTTATGCAAGTATAAAGCGACTTAAGAATTATACTTTGTGATCAATTAAAAAAACCCTGGAATTATTGAATGATATTGTTTATTCAAAATGTAAGTTTTGTTTTCATTTTTACGGTCGGTGAAATTCAATGCATAAGCCATAAAGAAAATATTTTGAGATCAAAAGAAGTGTTTATCAACATGAGATGAATTTCCTATCCTGATATCTCTGATCATAAAATTGATTTTAAAAAGTCACAGATCTAAAATATTATGTTACAGCATACCATTACTTCAACGGGTAAAGCAAGGTTGTTTTAGATTAAAAAACTTGTTCAGAAGTGATGATATAAGGTATGGTATTGGTAGTGATAATGATGATGATGATGATGATGATGATGATGATGATGATGATGATGATGATGATGATGATAAATAATCATGATTATTATTATGCTAAGTTTCCATTGTTCTCCACAGATCTTCAACCTTTCTAACACAAGTGTTATCAGGGCCATGGCAGATTGGGTACACTGCAATTTGTGTTTTCATCAACCTGGTGATGGAAGAAAATTCTTTTTGACAAACTGTGGACATATTTATTGTGAAAGCTGTGCTAGAGAAGGTACAGTATATGTATTTTTAATCCCTGTAATTTGTTCAGTCTGATTTAATCCATTCTTCTGTATATATCATGTAATCATTGTATGACAACCAAATAATTTTTTTTTTTGCCTTGAGCAGGTACTAGCAACAAATGTAAGATGTGTAACAACCCATGTACAACCATTGCTTTATCTTCACAGGTAATATCATTATGAATACTTACAATATGTTGGTGCAATATTATTAGATTTCAAAGCCACAGAGGAAACAACTTTTTGGCACATAAAATGAGTTTTTCTGTTGTGTATTCAATTATCCCAACATGGGCAATTTGAAAACTTATGGTGACTTACACATACGAGTTTGTAAACAATCTCTTTGCTATTAAGCTTGTAATTTCACAAATTGGTACAGGTGATACCACTGGTAACATAGTTTTGGAAATACCGATAGTTTCAATATGGGTAGGTAGAGGGATGAACTGCCTTGGTTTAGCATTATAAATCCTATTAATGATTTTCTTTTCTTTTATTGATTGAATGATTGTAACTTTAAATTTTCTCTAACCAGTGATCAATTTCTAAACTGTGTAAGGCTGGATTATAAACTTTTTTTGCCATATAACTTAAGAGAGTTGAATTTCCAGAAAATATTCATAATTAAAGGCACATGTAAGTAAATGTCAACATTATTCTGACTCCATCATGAGGTAAAATGTTTGTACATGTACTGACTTCTACTTCAATTAGTTTTCATCCTGAGATTTATGATTGTTCCCTATTGATAATAGATGAAACCAGAAGTAGAGATGTTTTTCACTGATCCAATTGATATGATAAAGAAGCAACAGAAACAACTTATCCAGGTAAGATGTTTGTCTACTTACAACTTGTAATGTAGATACTGTAGCAATGAGTCTGGAACAGTGTGCCCTCTAAGCCAATTTGATCTGCCACTGACACACACAATGTCTAGTAACACACCAAAATTTGGTGTTCCCCTATCTCTTACTACATGGTGACTTCCAAGAAATGCCAGTATTTAACACCAAAATTTGGCTATCATTAGAGCTCTAGAGGGCACACTGGTCTGGAATGATGATTTCTTTGATGTTTTAATGGTATGACAATGTTGTTGACATGGTGAGTGCATTGTGTATTACTGGTAAGACCATGTCTTTGATATGATCAGTGCATTGTGTATTACTGGTAAAAGGCTAAATAAAAGAATACAAAGTTATTATGGATGTTCATATAACAATATGGGGGTTATGGGTGCAGTGTAATTCCTCCATCTGCCACACACATTTTTACTTTTATACACATAGTGTAATAGACTAATAAAAACACTCCAGGTTTAGCTCAAGAAATCAATCATATATGGGCAAATGAGCTAACAAAATCAACCAACAACCAACCAATCTTATAACTTAATTCCAAAAAGGCTTTTAAAAAACTGATGACTATTTTTTTTTCTTGAAGGTGATGGATTTTCAGAAGAATCACAGACAAAGACTGAATGCATATAAAAGTGAAAAGGTAAATTCATTTGTATGCTGTGTGGATAGAGAGGGGTGGTTTTGGTACAGATGTTACAACATTGTGTTTTGTCAGTTTTGGTGGTTCCTGATTGAACTAGCAATTATTACTGGTACAATGTACGTGGTACTGTACTTGGGCATGTTTTGGGATTTTAACAGTGTGTCATTTGGATGTATGGCAACAGTAATATATAATGGTATAGTATAGAACTACATGATATAAGATAAGGGTGGCCCTATTTCTATATTTGTCATGACCCAATCAACCCTATATTTCTGAAATAAATTAAAAACTGACACCCTCTAAACAGGATTAGAAAGGAAATCACATCTCTATGATCTCATTATCATTAATTGCTGAAATTGGGAACCCTTATTAAACAAATTGTTCATAGTTTCCTTCTGACTTCAATGATATTTCTAAGTCATGCAGACATTTATCACCAACATGAACACACACACACACACACACACACACACACACACACAAACATATATACACACTCACACATACACATACACACACATACACACTCACACATACACATACACATACACACATACACATACACATACACACACACACACACACACACACACACACACACACACACACACACATACTGACTTTTCTTCACCTTTTTCTATATCTTTAAACAACCAATTGACGTATCCTTAATTTGATATACTGAGAGATTTGTTATTGAAATATTTTTCTACTTCTTATTAATTTCTTTTTATGTTACAGAGTAAAAATCAAAATTCAATTGTTGAAGAAGCCAAGAGGAGACTTGACCAATGGGAGGATCTTGAAAGGTGAAATCATCAGTACATTGTATACATAAATCTGTGCTATCATCGATTCTTGATTTGTTTCAAATGTAAACACATAGTATATAAATGATTTATAGATAATTTAACTTTGTAAATTACATGTGATTGCATAACAGAATATCTTTCCATTGTAGAGAAATTTGTATATTGAAAGAAGAGAATGCAAACCTACGAAGGCTTCTGAGTGGTTCACCAGCCATCAAATTATCTCAAAGGTAAAGAGAAAACACAAACTAAACTATATCTCTACTAAATTAGACTAAAAAGAAATGGGCAATATACTCGAAATTTGGAAACAATTTACAGATCTCAACTTTCTTCAAATTCATCGAGTTAATAATTATATTACATAATGAGTACATGATTTTCCTATAAAGTTTTAAATCTTTGTCAAATACTTTTTGAGTTATAATTTAGCACTGAACAAATATTATTAGCATAACTGTGTCAAAGTCTCTCAAGATCTACTTTTTCATGATTTAAATTTAAAATAAATTTCTTTGACAAATCTGTAGCTATCATATTGTGAAGACTATATTTGTAGCTAATTCAAAATACTTTTGGTTGTTAATACACTTTCAGGTACAGTTACACTGTTTTTACTGTTTGTTCCTATCTATACCTTCCAGTGACTACTATATTTATTTTCAAACAAACTATGATTTTTTTTCTGTACAGAGTTCCAACTCCTGGCCGTGTACTTAGTCCATCACAGCATATGCTATCAGGTGTGTAACAAATAATAAATCAAAATAAAGTTTGACGTCATAACTACTACGACTACATTCATTTGTATTTGTCAGCTGTAAAGTTCAGCATTATCTGAACTTCAACAGGTGGTTCAATCATTGTTATTTTTTATCACAGCAATATTAGTGTAATTAAAAGATACAAACTCTTAATTTATAATAGCCTTATATCACAGTTATATACTCTTTTTTTTAAACTTTGTTTGTGAACAGCAAGAACACCATCTCCATCTACCAAACACAGTCATGTCTCACCTTACCCAGCCTCCAGAGGGAGCTATCCATCTACGTAAGTAACAGTATTACCATAACCACAGAGTTCATTGAAACCATTTATGTATCATCTTTTTGTAAGAGAGGGCCTAGTATTTTTCTCTAAAAGTGCCCAATTTCTTTACTCTACAATGGCAGTGTATATTTTCATTATTTGATGACAACATTACTCTGCAATACTTACTTGTGTGTCTACACATATTGACATTGCAGATTTTACCACTTGATAAATTTGATGGTAGGTTAACATGTCGATGTATTTTCTTTTCTTGTTTATAACTTCCCAACAACATATAATGTACGCTTGAACTGATTGATTCATTGAATATTTTTCATTTTGGCATGATATTTGTAGACCTCAGGGTGGAGCAGGAGATGCAGGGACACCACTTAGTGTGAGTAACAGACTTTCTTATAAACAGCGCCCTCTGGTGTTAGAGTTTAGATAACTATGTCTATGAGTTAAACACAATTCATGTACATATACCAGTGTATATATGTATCCAATTTCATAGCTGAAATGTGAAGAAAGTATTTGTTTTCACCTGTTCACCACATCTCAATATTAAACATACATTAGTTGTTTTATGTAGGTAACAATTAAATTTCTGATTTTAAAACCTGACATGTGTTACTGTTAAACACTGGGCATGTTTTGTTGATTTCAGGTGTAAATTGTCTGTACTACCCATTACAATATACAGTCATGAAACAGAAATAGAAACTTTTGCAATAAAAACGTTAAATAACACTTTTCTCAAACTATATCATAATCCACCTAACAGTCAGTATTAATTTTAAGGCATACAAATCATAGAGGAAGTAAGTGTTTTCAATTTTAATGTTGAGTTTATTATAATGTCGTACAAATATTTGTTTAAATAAATTGATAACTTTCTAGTGCACACCAAAAGGGCCAGCCAGAATTACAATAAGAACACCTCCTGTAGATGGCAAAATGGGTAAGTAAAGTTACATGTACTATTGAATATTGAATCATTTCAATCATATGAAGTTATATGATTGTTTTGGTTTGTTTTTTGGGTTGTTGTTTTGGAGGGGAGGGGAAGCTGTGAATATGATTCATTTGGAAAAAAGCAAAATGTCCTTCAGAAGACATGAAAATATAATGAAAGATGATAAAATGATATACAGACCATAAAAATTGTCTCTTTCACATACTAACAATAGTGCAGATTTTTAGAATCATAAAAAATAGCTACCGCAAAGCTGATTTTTCTCATTTGACAAACTTTTAGGAAGTTCTCCATCACCAACACTTTTACGAAATACAAGTCAGAAAAAAACACCAACAGGTTCTGGTATGAGGTAAGTATGAATGTTGTCATCCTACTATGTCAATACACAGTCATGCCGACATCCTAACTTGCTCCCTTATCAACAAATTCTATTATTCAGTCATGTAAGTTCTGAATTGTTGTTTTCCATTTTTATGCAAGATTTGTGTTATTAAAGGGTGAATGTCAGAAATCCTATCACAATAGAACACTAGTTTGGAGAATGGTTGGCAATACCAATGAGGAGTAACAAATCATTGCCTATTAAACAAACACACTTCAAACAATGTGTAGCATAATTTCCACATGACCTTATGATAAATTTCATCTCGCAACCCCTGACCTGCGCCTGTAATCTTTGTGTAAGAATAGTGTATAATTTCTACTGGTATTTGTCAAGGAAACTTGAAGTCATTGGCATCCTCAGCTCCGTCATGTGTCACTTCTACTTAGTACTAAATACAATGCGTACATTTAGTTGATATGTGTAATGCCTCACATTTCAATACTTTGACTTGTACTATTTTCATTTTTACAGGCAAAGTAATCTTACACCAGGTAACTATGACAAGGTTACCCCTTGTAGATCTAGTCTCATGATGTCCCCTATGTCAGCAAGTCCAGCCAGGTTAGTTTAACAACATACTAAATAGAGTTTATCTTATGATAAAAATTAATGTCATCTTTTTTATGATATTACATAATAAATATTTTATCAATGAAATACCAGAACTCAGTTTGCTGACTAGAACTGGTCAGATGTAATGTAATATTTCCAATTGTGTTAATAGATTTATGAGATCATGAAAGATTAATGATCCTGTAAATTATAATATTTCATATAATCATTTTTGAGTCTGATTGAATATGCAGACTTTCATTTCTATTTTGTAATGATTCCATGATGCATCAATACATGAACTGTGTAAATTTATTTTGAGAAGTTTGAACCGGATGCAAATACTTAAAACAGATATTTAATTGACTTTGTTCTGTTCTTCACACTTGTACTTGTAGAGTGCCATCAAGTGGTAATATCACTCCACAGGGTATGGGTGGTACTTACCTGGTATCAACTCCTACTAATTCACAAAATACACCAACACAAGGTATGTCTGAAATGTACTGTGTTATAGAATACTCCCAACACATGGTATGTCTGACCATGGAAGTATAACCGTGGGTAATACTTCCATGGTCTGACACATACTGTGTTATAGTTCTGTCTTCTCTTTGATACCTGTTGGTGTCAACTCCTACTAATTCACAAAATACACCAACACAAGGTATGTCTGACATGTACTGTGTTATACTTCTGTCTTAACTTTTCTTTTCACTTACATGTAAGAGTGTTCATTTTGAAATGTATATGTACTTGGTAGAGAAGTAGAATCTGATTTTTTTTTTTTTAATTTTACACCTCAGAATTGCACGTAAAAATGTACAAGTTAAAAATGTGTGACAAATGTAAAGGTTAAGACATAATGTATAACAATAAAACATATACTATTTGTTTGACAAGGAACCAAATGATGACTGGATGTTGTGAACTGATTTCTAGCAGTACTGTGGTGCAGACACACAGACACAGACACATATATATACATCTATTGATTTGTATGGTATACCCCTGTGTGTGTGTGTTAAGAATTGTCCATTGGAAAATCAAAGTTTGTTTTAAATTAAGATCTCAATTTGTGAATGTATGAGATGTACCATGTACCATGAACCATGTACATTGTAACCTATAGTTCTTACTAAGACATCATGCATTTCAATTTCTGGTCAATAACTTTAAAAAAAAAAACCTGTCAATTTTTGTTTTTTGAAGGTTATCTCACTTCAGCCTCCCAAACTGGTAACTGGGACCCATCAAGGCGACAAATACATGTGAGTAAACATATTAATAAACAATCAAACAGTGAATTTAAAAGGAACAGTTTCCATTGCCATGTATAGTTCAGAGGCGCCGTACAATTAGCTCTGGAAAAAAGTCTTTCTTTTGTGAATTTGAATATATCAATCATTTGGTCATAAAGTGTGGGAATTACTTTGGTGTCATATACTTCTTATTAAACTTCCCTTGCCCCTTGTGCATTTAAAAATTGTTTGCCAATGTTGCACCCTTACAACATGATAACAAATACATCCTATATTTTCTCTGATTTAATAAATTTCTAAAGGCTGGCTAACATGTTATAATATTCACCTTGTACATCGCATAAAATTTAAGCTGTCCTATTTTCTTCTTCAATAGCTGAGCTACCAACCAAGGAGATCAGTTTTGTAAGTATTACTTTTATATTGTCTTTTTAAGTTGATGTCAGTTTCCGCATGATTTTATCTTTTTTTCCTGAATATGTTAAAAAATGTTTAGGGTCGGTGGAGTCAGGTAACTGGAACCAAACAAAGTTTTTAGGCCTTATATAAACCAGTCATTGAAAATTTAGACTGTTAATTGAAATGTGCAATTTTAGTTGTACCCAGTTGTTGACATAAAAATAGTTGTGTTGTACTGCTGTTTTTTCTACATCACTACTTGGTATGTGCTGGGATGAATAGATAGATGAAAGAGAACTTTTTTTTGGTGATATTTTTAATTTTTGTTCTCCCCAGGGCTGTACATGTCTCCAATCATTGATAGATAGAGATTTGATTGTATCACTAGGATATACATTCCTAATAGTAATCAATACAGTTCTAAGTGGAAAGTGACAAAATTAATTTGGTTTTCTGTTGAATTGCATACATCTTTATACATATGTTCTATGTTCTTGCTTTTCAACCATTTGATGTCAAGCTATTAAATAAACAGTTTTGTTTACTTTCTATTGCATTTCAGATCTGCTGCAATCTCTGATCCTTCAAAGCATGGTGGTAGTAGATGAAGATTCCATTACCATAGTTTTTTATATACCCCTTTCCATTTTATACACTTTAGAGATAGTGAAGTTTTATAAGACATGCAAGTTGCAACTGGAATTTCATTTCAAAAGAGATAATTTCAGAATGGTCAAAGACAATTCTGAACAGTTACATGTGTGTATTTTTTTGTACATACAACCTACTTTTCTGATACCTGTGACATTGTATTCTCTATTTTCAGAATATTAACCAAACACATTGACAACAATACTCCAGACTTTTCTGGATATAGAGTCCTTCTGTCATAAAATACTAATACTTTCACTTTTAATCACATGCAGATCATACACAAAGACAATTTTATGGTTTCTGAAAACATACAATTTTTGATTTTATTGTTTATGATTCGAATTATTAATTACATCATCATTTCAGTTCAATTAAACTTGTTTTTATTCTACAAAGAAAGTAATGTAAATTTTGTTTGATTAAAACCATGTTTTAGAGATAACTTTATTAGGCATGCTTTGTTTTTATTTGTATTTCATTATCTCTATCAATTCTGGAAAAGGCTGGGTGAACATAATAGTTTAAAGGGCTAATTTCCAATCCTTGGTCAGTGTCTCAACACTTCCAACATGTATCAAGCCAACATTTTCATGAATATAGCTCCCAAAACTCAACTACTTAAAAAAAAAATACAAAGACAGATTTCTTTCCTGTATATTCATAAATGCCATAGTACAACATTAGGAGATTAAAAATCTGTAATACAAATAATAATAATAATAATAATGATGATAATAATGATAATATAATCATATTTTTGAAGTTATGGTGGTAATATTTAAAACTTGAAATATAGAGAAAAATGAAATAATATGAGAAACCCGGCAAATTGTGAAGAAAAATATTCATACCTCCCGACCGTACCCCTGTGGTTCACATAGCTACTTTGCTTGACCTTCTGACTAATGAATGTTAATAAACACTTCCCTTTCACTGACTGATATTGGATGTTAACGAGCAACTGTCAGAATGAAGTAACCAATTACAACTGCTACAACAATGTTCAGCCAATTGTATCTCTTAGTCTGTCTCGACATGGAAGTAGGAACCCCGGGGTTCTACTTCCATGGTCTCGACAAGCTGTGCTAAAACTACCTACTAGCAGCAAGTTTCTCTATTAATTACAGTTATCTTTCACTCCCTGATGTTTAATTGTAAACAAATTGTTGATAAGACCAAGGCTGGTTTATCACTACACAGATGACACACGTACAATTTCTCACTTCACTCAGACTAATGAACAAACAACTCCAACATTAGCAACTAGAACACAATACAATGCTGCAACTTTGTTTGTTATATATACCAGATTAGATATCCCACAGTGTTGATATCCTGAACTCCACTGGTGAAATGTACACTTATCAAACACCAGGGAGTGAAGGATACATTGTGATCAATAGAGAAACATGCTGCTAGTAGGTAGTTTTAGCAAACCTTGAGACAGGCTAAGAGATACAGTTGGTCAAACATTGTTGTAGCAGTCTGTAATGGATAACTGTTGACATGGACATTCCTGGCTTTTCCAAACAGGTTTAATAGCCAGATTTCGGTATTAAACTTTCTAATATGTGCAGGTGCAGCAACGGGAAGATTTGCAGTTTCCACTAATAATACGTTGTTTCAAACCAAAAATGGTTTGAATCGCTCCCTCCTAAAACAAAATTGTGGGGCGTGTGTTTAGCTGTTCTTCCGACTGGTGGTGAAGGATATCTGCCCTGCTCCCTTCACTGGGTGTTCAACTTGCCCACCAGCCCACTGCCCACCCAGTATCGCGAGGATGATTTATCCACTACCCACCTCTGAAATGTTTGTGCTATCCACTCTATACCAAAAAATTCATTTTGATGTACACAATGTACACTCCTTCCCCCACAGTTCCATGTTTTCCCTCCCACTATACATAATCAGGACTTGATTGTTTGCCCACTACCAATCACAAAATATTGCCCGCCCACTGAAAACTAGCATATAAAGAACAGGTTTTTTTTTCAAGAATAGCTTCGTTGACTCATGTTTGACTGCACCTGCACGTGGAGAGGATAGTGGTCGTGGAAAACATCGACATAGTATATAGGACTACACTATATATGCCCGGTACATTTGTTGATGATGGCGGCTGACTTGAACGCAGTAAAGTCGTGCATGGACGCAGTGAAGGATATAGCAGAGGCGACAGGTAGAGATGAGTTCAGAAAAATCACCGGTGTACTGTCTGTAGGTGGTCCGGCGATTGGAGCAGTTGGGGCTCTACTTGCCGTCTTTCTCCCGGATCAGCAGCATGAAGAAATCATGGGAGGAATCATATCACTGCATGACAAACTAGAAAGGATTAAAAGTTCTATTGCAGACCTGAAGAAGACAGTAGAATGGGAAGCTACGAAAGGTCAGTATGCTGATGCCACAAGCAAACTTACCCTTGCAATTCAACACGCTTATGGGATGGCTAGCAGTGAAGATAAAGCAACCCACCGTACTTATTCTGTGAAATTGGAACGTCTTTGCGAAGGTGGAGATTTCGAATTGGCATTAGATTCACTACTGGATGGGATGGCAGGTACTGGAAATTTCCGAAATAGTATCTTTGACAAACATTACGACAAGATGGGTGGTGACAGGCCAAAATTGGTGGAACTTGGAGCCACTTTGACACAGCTTGTGATTGGGGGACTGATAGCATTTCATACATACGAACATTGCTTCATTGGTAGTGCTAGGCTCTCAACTGAGAAATACAGTCTGAAATTAAGTCAAGTTAAAGACAAGTTTCAAGCTGTCTTCGATCGGTGCACTTCCGAATGTAAAAGTAATATGCAGAAAGATATGGAAGATGTCGTTTCTGGAAACAAAGATGATACGAATGAAAAGATCGTTGCGAAATTGAAACAGAAGATGTCCGCGAAATATGATTGGATGAGATTGACCTGTCTGGTATATAATGACATCACTGGTACTGAGAACCACCGTTTCAACGGATCGGAAATACATACACTTCACTCCCATAAAAAATGCGCAATCGTATTTTACCTTAGTGATGATATACCATTGAAACATACTGATGATGACGACAGTATCCGGGACGCCACAGAAATCGCAAACGGGGCTTTTCGCATAGGAGATGCAGAAGAGGCGCTCCAATGCATCGAGAAAGAACTGAAACGTTGTGACATACAGACATGGGGAATAGCTTGTGTCAAGCCTTCTGTAGACATCTACAGTTCCTCCTGTAACCAAGGCACCAAAATTTGGGTGCGTGGACAGCGTTTCACCATTTGCATATTGCTCAAGTAACTTCAAGTACTGTAACAACTAATTGCATTCAACTCAATATATCGATAAACTGCACGGAAAGCTGGTCAACCAACGTTTCAGTCCTTCAACGTGTTATCTTTTGTTACATGCAATAAATGCCATTGAAGAGAAGGAAGTCGAGCCTTATATAAACTAGATCAAAGCGAGATCAACGTTAGATTCGGATTGAATCTTGTCTTTGTGATGAGGAGTTATGGAATAAGCAGAAATTACGGCAGGGGCTATTGGTCGGGAGAAAATACTCGATGTTTCAGTTGGCGTTATGTGTAGGTACCAGTAGCTATAGTTGCATACAAACCGCTTGAGTTTAGTTTTTGCGTGATCTCGCCGTACATACCCGTTTTAAAATGTTGTGGTGCGATGCTACTTTTGCCGTTTTTGACGGGATTCGGATACTTTTGAACATATATATCTTGGCTCTTAGTCAAATGTCAGATTTTTGGCCAGGTAGGACGTAATTTAGCAGAAATTCCAACCAACTTTGCGAGGCAGATCAGACCCGTCTATTCACAGGCACTCGAATCAATTCGTATGATTTTTTATGTATAAAAGATAACAGTACATTAAAAAAAATCGACATCATAACAGATTGTTTCGAGTGCCTGTGCGTTTATTTATCAGTAAGCTTGCCCAGCAGGAATTGTAGAATTTGTTTTTCGGTTAAATCACGGAAAGAAAAAAACAACAAAACAAACGCTACAATTATTGCAAAGTTGCATGGTTTATACTACAACAGTACTCTAACCCTGTTCGGGCCCCTGTTCTATAGTCTAGTTCCTATACAGTATCGTAACGCTCACTCACATGTGGGTTATCACAGGTTGCATCCAGACTACCTGATCTATAAAGACAATATGAAGGATAGTCCCGGAGGATAGCACTAGACTACAGGCACAGACGTACAAGTCATACTCCACGGTACTGGTTATCAGATAGAGTAATGCTAAACCCCTCGTCATTCTCGTAAGCAATCATAAAGTCACAATGACGCACTGACTGTATGTTCGCCTTGATTGTTCACGTAGTTCATCATAACCAACTTGCTGTGAGAGATAGAATTGACGTTTTATTCCTCGGTACGACACTTGCAGTTGATACGCCATACGCTTGGATCTAAATTTCTTTTACCGTGTAGTTGGTGAGCTGAGGTAATGTTACAGTGTAAATGGGGAATGACATGCACGTAGCGTAGCCGCGTTTGTTTTCAACATAGGAAAAAAGTCGTGACAAACGAATATTACTTTTATTTTTGTATCTGCTTGGTTTCAACGTAAAAGTACTCTTACAGATAAATGTAACATCAGGACAACGGGAGTGTCATATTACCAAGTACATGAGTCCATGGGTGTATTTAGGGGGTTGATTTATTGTAACAAATAGAGGGGGCCTCTACTGTTAACGTAACCCTCCTTCAATGTTACTCTCTCTCTCTCTCTCTCTCCACTCCGTAGACGGCTTTTAGTGAATTGGCTCAGACTACACACAATGTTCATGGTTAACCTGGATCATTTGGAGGTGGCCACGGAGCAGATGGAAGCTCCTAGTCTAGGCCTAGCTGTTGCCTTCAGCTCCAACTTCCAAAGAATGAATCCATAATTTTATTTCATTAAATTCTTATGAACATAAAATATACAATACTCAAATGATTTGGTGATAAAATAATCAGCACCATAAATGACTAAAACGGAAGTGTTGCCGTCGCCTTAATTCAATGCAAATGATATAATTGACAAATATGAAAACCAGCTAAACAATGCGATCACATCATTGTTCTTCCAACTGTCTGTAATTAGTCATTATTTGACACTGTTGATCTTTTAATAACTTAATGTTGTCATCTTAGAAGAATACTATTCGGGATATGCAAACATTTGCAAGTATTAATTCATGACAGCTGAGAGTTCACGGTGACCTCGCAAAACATCAAAACTTAGCGAATATTTAAAAAGTTGTATTCTGTCATCCGTAACATTATCTCCTGACAAAGATGGTTTTCAAATCGTTTATACCATCATTCAATTGAATACCCCAATTGATTTATCTGTAAAGAAAAAGAAAGTTGGATTTGTTCCAAAGACAATTGACAGCATACCGCCTACGCTTTTACCAATAAATATTCTCAATAAATCACAAGCCCACTGTCTAAAACACTTACACCAGGTGATAAATATGCATTGGGTTGAGAGAATACAAGTATGAACTGTTGACCTATCGTGTGTTGTTGTACATCGTTGAAAGTTGTCAGTAATGTGTATCATTTCAATGACGACTAAAATGAGATGTACACGACAATATTGGGTTCATTTATGATATGCAGAACTATTAGTTGTGACATTGAAAATAAATGCTGTGTTTACTAGGACACTGACACATACATACACACATATACATGCAGATACATACATAGATACATACATAGATACATACATAGATACATACATACATACATACATGCATGCATGCATACATACATACATACATACATACATACATACATACATACATACACATACATACATACATACATACATACATACATACATACATACATACATATACATGCACGTATTATTATTATTATTATTATTATTATGAAGAAGAAGAAGAAGTAGTAGAAAAAGAAAGAGAAGCACTCTGCACTCTCGCTCCCAAAAATAGCCCATACCTCATAAATTATATTCTCGTGACTTCTTTTATTTAGTATAGTCCAAATGATAAACTGAATCTGATGTGGTGAACTATAGATGATCTATGGTTAACCTGCAGGTGCTTTGATGACAAGAGGCTGATGCCTACAGTCACTGAGACAATAGTCTTGTAAACTTTCACACAGTGAAGTAAACTCAAAGGGTTTGTGCTAGTTGGAGTAGAATTTTACGCAGTCACATATATCTGTACTCGTTCTTTGCAGAAGGGCTTACATGTATTACTGTCATCATCATACCAAAGTAACTGTGTTATTACTACTTCCTTCAGTGCAACAGTAAGGATTTTCACAGAATAAGTATGTAGTGTGCAAGTATATATCAGGATATTATGAAATGAACACATATACAAGACTAAAAGCTGTTCAACAAATATAAGAAATATTACATGTAACTTTAAAGGGACAAAATGCAAACCAGATTTCCGTCTCGGTTAATGAACATCATACTAAACTAGCGTGAGAATGCATCCCTCGCCCACGTACCAAATTTGTCCAGACAGACCAATATGCATCGTTCTCTATGGTGACAGAAGTAAAAGGAATAATATAAATTATCTGGAAAATCGTTATCCGCTGTTTACTAGTGCAAGAAAGTGAAAGTGGTTCAAGGTTTGCACACAAACAACCACTTGTTTGTCTGACGGCGATTGATACTCTCATCCGTGTATATATAAAGGTTAAAGTGTTATCATAAATTTTACACAGATCACCTGGTTATACCTAGTAATGGATGTACTAAATACTCTGACACAGTCTAGGTCAGTACAACACCTTTACACCTCTATCTCTCCATCATACCTTTATCTCTCATACACATTCATAGTAAGCTTATATTGATAACAGCTTCAAACATGTAAGATGTGCCACAAGTAAACTAATATCTTAACCCTCAATAAAATTGTCCACATAATCGGAAAGTTCCAAAAATCTTGTGTTCCTTCCTTTTGTCATGTGATATTCTTTATATACAATATGTATCGCTCGCTCTCCATCTATGTATGTCGGTTTCTTCCCTCCCTGTTTGTCTCTGCCTCCCTCCCTGTTTCTCGGTATCTCTTGTTTGTGTTGAGTTGTGTTGTGTTGTGTTCTCCCCCATCTGTCTCTCTCCTTCGCCCCCCCCCCTCCCCGACAAGGCTTCATTTAATATGGTCTGAATTGAACAATATATACTTTTCTTTGTGATTTGTACTTGGATGTAGGCGTTGGTCCAAGATTTGGTTTGACTTTTGGAAATTATTGTAGAATTGTCTTGAACACAAAAGTTGACTCAGATGATTTCTTGACATGTGACATTCGCGTTTGTTTATCAACAAGTGCCTGTGAATGGAAATGGTTTGAGTGTAGCTCTAGAGATGTGTCGGAGTTTTCGGAGCATCTCGCTGCCAGACTCGTGACTATCGTCCCTAATATGTTTATGTATACCGAGCGGCGCAGCCGCGAGAAGAGAGGGACAAGTCGGGACTGGTCCCTCTCTTCTCGCGGCTGTGCCGCTCGGTATACATAAACAGATAGGGATGATAGTCTCGAGTCTGGCAGCGAGACTAACTAGTATCCAGAGCTAGTTCGAGTGCTCGGGTGATGTTCGAGTGAGGCATCGGGCATTTGCTAATCCTGCTTGCAAAAGGAATACAGGACTTGATACAGACATTAATAAGTCACGATTATTACCCTTTCTTTCCCATTCTCGATTTTGCGTCGCTATTGATTACTACTATAGTCATGATAGTGTAGTTTACCTTCTCACGAAAGCAGGCATCGAGCAAGGTGACCATCTTCTGACCGCACAGGGGCGGGCTTCGATTTAACGTTCGCTTCCGATGAGTAGGAGTATTAAATTGAGTGGAAAGTGAAGAAACCATTCTTTGACAGGTTAAGATGGTAGACGCTCTCATTGACTTAGATTTACATTCTACTTCAACAACTACTCCAATCCTAGACTGGCATCAGTCTCTCTTGATTTTTCCCGTCTCATTCTTCAAATGTGTTGAGTTCATCATTCATTTTTAATGAAATCTGTAAGGGAAAATGTCCCCAAACTTTTCTAAAAATGTTCTCAAACTTTTCCCCCAGTTATTAGTAGTTTTCCTTCCTTTTTCACCCAACTGTTAGCAGTCATTCACCCAGGTCACCCTTTCACTTGTGCTAACAATAAAATGTGAAAAAAGCCCAGCCATGTCAAGTCCAATTTCCTTATATGACACTCCATCATCAGTCATCAAAAGGCAAGCCAAAAATGCTGGGTAAACCGACAAAGGCAGTGAGCTGAGCAGTCTTCAACTGCCTCGCCAGTTTGCCTAGCTCGTTGATCAGTATTACTAGTTATCTAGGACTTATTTATGTCTCCAAAACAACCCTAACTGTTCAAGATCAAACCACATCTATCAATTATTGTTAGGTATCTCAACAACAAGCTGCAACATTAGTAATCCACACTCCTATAACAAATCCTACCTTGTAGTATCAACACATCTCACCACTTTACGAAAGGAGAATCAGTGAATAAAATCAATGATTTGTCAGTCAGTTCATGTTACATTCAAAACGTGTGATCATAACCACAGAAAAATGATATTAATCAGGACAATTAGCTGGTTCATCTAAGACATCAAACATTATAATCTTTTCAATTTAATACAAGGTGAATACTTGAGTTGTATTATTCAAAAACATAATTAACTAATTGTTTTCAAAATTTGCATCTGATGCAGTTTTCTTTACATCCACCAGATGTACTAAGCTATCAGGATTGTGATCACATACCTGAACATCGACTTTTAATTTATTAAATGTAAATGTCTGATCATAATAATCATATTCTAATTTATAAAACTCTTTCTCATTATCAGTTTTCTTTCTGATTTCTTCTTCTACAACTTTTTGAACATCAATTAATTGTTTCAAAACCATAGTTATCAACTTTAATATGATGAAGATGAAAATCTCACTACCACAATTATTACATGGAATTATACACAAAAACATGCAGAAACAATTTTGATTCCTAAAAACATACAAATATTGATTTTATTGTTTATGATTAGAATTATTAATTACATCATCATTTCAGTTCAATTAAACTTGTTTTTATTCTACAAAGAAAGTAATGTAAATTTTGTTTGATTAAAACCATGTTTTAGAGATAATTTTATTAGGCATGCTTTGATTTTATTTGTATGACTTCATCTCTATCAATTCTTAAAATATAATGTATTGGAAAAGTCCAAGTAGACATAACAATTCAATTGACAACATAACTAGTGTTTTGAGCCAAGATAAAACTCTACTAAAAATCTGCTACGCTTTTATTTTTGAGTCAAGCTATGACATGCAAGTTCACACAAACATATCCCAACCATGCATAGGAATAACTTATCAATCTATTCTCATAGACAGCATTTATACAGTAAGGGGCAGAATCACAATCACATTTATACAGCAAGGGGCAGAATCACAATCACATTTATACATATCACTTATAAAATGAATAATCATAAACCGTAAATTAATAGCCCAAGATTTTAGAATATATATATATATAAGGGGACAGAGAGAGACAAAGATGATACATAGAGAGTTTAAAGATAGAATATTTGATTGTGACATAGCCATGACCAATTGCAGGCAGTGTTAAATATATACTAGTATTGGAATATTAAGTATCTAGGTGTTAAATACAATGTATATACTAGTATTGGAATATTAAGTATCTAGGTGGAATCATCGGGGTTAAAGTTCAATGGCGGTTGTGATTTTCTATTTTCTGAAGCAAGTCGTCTTCTCAAATCTCTGACTTCTTGCAGCAGTTCTTGCTCTCTTCGATCAAATGTTCTCCTACCTCGGTCTAATGAAACTGAAAATAGTGAAAGTATTATGTTACTAAATGCAATGGAAATTGATTCATAATAATAATAATAATGTAAGTTTTTATATATCGTTTTCCCACTCTGTGCTCAAAATGCTTTACAATTATTACCCCTGGTATGGATCTATAGCAGCACAACAGCCCTTTATACTTCCTCAACTCCCTGGGGAGCATACAAACCACCACAGCATTTATAAGCACATAGAATTAAAACATTCACATTGCAATCTCTGTCCTACAAGGTCCCCAATTATACAGCTGGGTTGACTAAGGTACAATCATGGTTCAAATCTTGCCCAAGGACTTCATCCATTCAGAAAGAAACGGAGGTGGGGAGGCTCCAACCTTCAACCTTCAGATTCCAAACTAGCCACTAAAACCATTCGATCATCAGGAGTTCATTGCAATTGATTATATTCTACTAAAATATAATTTAGCAAAACTGTAATTTTCAGTTAGTTTTAAGACAATGTTGATATATTTCTTATCCTCACTAATGGTACCTTTTGGGTGTTTATGTTTTAATGGAAAATGTCAAAGAGTAGATATTCTGGTTCAATGCGCTGTATAAAAAAGTATAGTCACAACGACATGTCCTTTGTAAGTTTTGCAAAATGCAGTGTGTAAAACAAAATACACTGACAATAGTTTGATAAAATATTTAAAATCAAAGTAGTCAGATCAGAAAAACTTACTTTGTATATCATTGTCAGGTAATTCACTTCTTTCATTCAGACATGTGTTGTCTCCTGATGTTCCATTTTGTCTACTTGTCTCAGTTAGCACTGGGGTTGTTACTCCATACTCTGTGTGTTGTTTTCGTATATCTCGTAGTCTCTCTGTAATGAAAGTTAGTAATTAGTAATAAGTAATGCTTGACTACAAATACAAAGATAAGAAATTGATGCAACTTGTAGCAGTCACACTAACACAAAGGTGTACTTTTATGTCGATTGTGAGGAAAACAGTAACATCTTTCTTTAAACTGTGTTTTTTTGTTGTATACCATTACATAAATTTACTTCAAATGTGCTGAAAGCATAACAAACATGTTTTCTTCTTCTTAGCATCCATAAGTTTATAAATTGATGTGGCTCTTCGTCTGGGGTTACATTAAAAAAAGAAATAATGAACAGAATCATTCCAAATACAGTGGACTTTGAAATCTATACTAGGTTATTTTATGTAACTTGTCCAATAGCAGTCAGAGGACAGAATTGCAATGTGCTATAATTCGGTATAACCCTTTGTTTTATGAAGCAAGGCAAGTCCCATTTCAAGGGGTGACTGCGAATTTGATAGTCTAGTAACTTACCAAATGATGCATCCACTGAAACTCTCAAATCCTCAGCATGTTCTCTAGCTAGAGTTGCTTCCTCTTGAAGCAATGCCATACGTCTTCTCTCTGATGCTTCAGACAATGCCTTGAACTTATTGTATTGTTCCTGCTCATTGACAGCTTCATCTACCTGTGTCAAAGTAGGAGAGATATTTGTAATACACTCAAGAACACATGATTTTGTAACGTACACAAGAATACATGATATCTAGCACAAATTAGATAAGTTCACATGAAAGGACATGCATCAGGTGTAACAGAATACAATCAGCTGACAGTCATGTGCAAGTACTACCATAATACAAGATGATCATCACAAATTATGCACAAGTTCCTAAATTGTCTGAAATTACTCATATTATAAAAATCAATATATCCAGTTGATGTTCTAATAATTGTTTGAAATTTAAGCAGTTCAAATTACCTTGCCTTCCTCCAAATTTTGCATCAAATCTTGAATATCTTCCTCTAGTTCTCGGTTTTGATCATTCAGTCTTGCCAGCTGTGGAAACACAAAGTGAACTTTAAATGACAGCTATATTCAGGATATATTCAGAAAAGGTCTTTTGGTTTGCTCCATTGCCATATTTCATGAATTACAAAGATCATTGTACATTAAAAAGAATATATATAACAGGTACATATGTAATCTTTTCATACCAAGGACTAGTTTGAGAACATAACTTTTAAAGAGCATCATTGTAAATTCAACAAATCAATGTTTTGCCTGTGATTTTTCATTACCTCAACTGATCTGAGTTCATTTTCAACATCATCTCTCCTTTTTCTAAGTTCTGTTGTTTTCCTCATTGTAGCATCTTCTTTCATTTGGTCAGCATGTGCCAAGGTTCTCTGAACACCCTGTGATAAATAAATATGATAAATGTAGAAAATTACCATAAACAGACATGACATGAGTGGTCTGCACTTTGTGGAAGACAAGCCATTATATATGAATACATTATCATAAAAAGTTTCATTTGTAAATGCTGATGAAATTACTGATATTTACAGTAAAACGTAAAACTTTCATTTTCCCCTGACTACTGGGAGTAAAAATTCTCATGGGTTATATATAAGTACAAATTTGAATTGAAGAGATATATTCACTTTCATGGCAGATTAGTTTTGGTTAAGGTTGAGGGCGCTCTTCACAGCGGCATGTACTGTGTTGTCATACATGTAGATTTCAATGTGTCTACACAAGTGACCACTTGTACTGTGTGACTGCCTTAGCATTGGCTAACATGTAGACAAATATGGTACATAAATGATAGATATTATCTACCTTTCTGAGTTCATGTTCCCTCTCTCTTTCATTTTCAATGGATCTTAGTTGAATCCGTTCTTCTACCTCTTGTTGTTTTCTCTTAGCATCATAATCTACCCGTCTATGGTAATCTGATTCTGACTTCACCCTTCCCAATTCCTGTTGTAACATTTTTTTCTGGAGATGTAGTTCCATATTTCTGATTTCCACATCTTCTTTAGCAGCCTGTGTCTCCTGTTCTCGTAACATCACTTTTCTAGCTAACTCTTCATCTAATCTCTTCAGTTCAGTCTCTCTTTCTTGTTGTTCATGGTGGACAAATTTCCTTCTGGCTGCATCGAGTAACTGCATTTCTTTGATGCGTAGTTCTCTCTTCATTGCATTCAATCTACAATAACAGCAACATAATCATTTTTTTTTACAGTAAACACTGCCAGTATAATAAGTTGATAAGATTGTATGCAATGAAGCAAAGTAAAATTCTAGCTCATGAAAATATAAACATAGAAAACCTTATGAACAGTAGAACCAATGTGCAACTGTGAGTTCATCTCTACATACTTGAATTTTCCAACAAATGTGAGTTATGCCTGGAGTGTGTCTGTTCTGTCAATTTGATGTGCTGCTATTGACATAAAAGCAAGTTATTGTGATTCACCAAAATGTGGTGTTACCCAATTCCCTCTATAGGATGACTCACAAGAAAACCTTGCTTTACACATTTAGTATCCTTTCATCCACAATGAAAATTGTTGTCTTTTCTGAGAGGGCAAACTGGTTATGTCTGAGAAATCAAACAAAATGAAAGATTCCATAATATGGGTATTAGTTGTATATTCTACAAAATCTGTTTATTATCCCTTCCACTTTACACCCCCCCCCCACTTCTTGACTACTGTTATCACTTCACCCCCCCCCCCCCACACACACACACAATATCTATTTGAAAAGCTGATAGAGATTGCAAGATATCATATTTATCAATTTCCCAGTATAATGTTAATATAATATTCCCTATCATACCTAATTCTTTGATCTACTATTTTCTGTTCTTCCTCCATCAATAAATTTCTTCTCTCCTCCTCAGCATCTCTGATCAGTTCTTGTTGTCTGTACCAAGCTTCCTCCTCTTCATGTCGTCTCTCCGTCTCCTTCTGTAATTCTGTTGCTGCTTCTCTCTGTCTAAGATACTCCATCTCATCTCGACGAATTCTTTCTCTTTCCTGGGCCTTATAAAAGAGAAGAACATCCACATATGAAAATTAGACATCTATGAACAATCTAACAATATAATCCATGTTTTAAAATCACCACTATCCCATGCTTCTATAAAGATTTACTTAGTCTATGAAACAAAGTGGTAGATATTAAAATATTTTAGTGTAAACCATTAGTTTTGTGTTTGCATGGACACATGGTTACTCGATAAGGACTTTAAAGATCTTAAACTTTCTTAATCAATGTCTTATCATAGCAGTATTCAACAATACTCAATCAAAACAAAAGCTTCTCCATTTTCTAATGACAGTTTGTGACTATTTACCTGATAATCCACAATAAACTTAGGATATTTATTGAATATTGGGTACTGTCCCTTGGTGAGTGGTTTGAAGTCATCTAACATTCTGACAGGGTGAATGTCATCTGGTGTTGACTCCTGTAGGTGATAGGCTTCTTTCAATATTGTACCAATCTCCACAGAGTTCCGATGATGAAAGAAATACTGCAAATACAAGATGGAGAAAACATTAAAAGTTGGAAATAATGGTGTACTGTTAATTAAAAAATGCTGCCAAAGTGCTGTAGGATATGTATATGTAAAAACTGTTCCAGAGGTAAGGACCAATCAAATCAAAGATGTGACTTTATGACCTTTGACATTTCCAGGGATTATGAAAGGAATCCATTACTAGTATATTATGCCAACAGAATGTAAATTGGCATTTGTCATATCAGTATAGTGATTTACTTTACAAATGTAAAGCTCCATGTGAATAAAACTTCCAAAATCTCAAACATTGGTTTCACTCCAGTATACTGACATTAAAGTGGCCATATTAAAACATTAAACAATGTGTAAATTGTTTGTTATTGTACGTACAATAATAAACTTTTTACACTTTCTGCATCTTTTTGCAATGTATTGAGTGATGAACATGGACTTGGTATATGTTATTTCACATTATTTTTTCAAGTATAAAAACATGGTGAAGCTGTTTTATCAAATAAAAATCCAAGATAAATACCAAAGTCTTATCCACATGGCCACTTTAAAACTTTTGAGGCAACTACACACAGTTTATATTTAGTGAATGTGAAAACTGAAACTTGTTCACCAGTCTGATGTTCTGGGTTGATCACACGACTCATCACTGGAGGTTCAACTTGTCATTTTTTTTAATGTCAAACACTTGCACATGTTTTACTGTCATTATTTTGATTATATTAGCACACACTGTAATTTTGACAATCTCACTATGATATCTCACCTCAAAATCTTCTTTGTCAATGCACTGTAGAAGTGGTTGCCTTGAACAGCTGACATAAGCAACAACAGCAATTAGAAGGAAAGAAGGGTGGTTGGAGAAGACATTGTCCCATAGTTTTAACCATTCATCTTTGGTTAGTACTTCAGAGAACAAGGTTTCCATCAATGGCCATGCATATACCTGTACATGAAATGAAAAATCAAGAAAATATGTTTAGGAAAGTTTATGTGGTTTGGAAAATATGCCCACATATCTCTATGCAGTAGAATGTGTTCAAAACAGTTGTGATGTTTCTGACAAAATAATTATTTTTAGGGCACCCGAGTTCTCTATATCATTTACCCAGGATTGTCCACCAAAAGTGTTAGCTAGATGTTCAGTTACAATGTATGTATCTCTGAGGTTATAAAACCTTACATAAAGACAAACAAATGCTATAATAGACTTGACACTGACCTGTGTTGTGATGTTATGTCTCACAAAATGCTGTAATAGTTCTTTGTCGTGGTGTGCCAGTACATTTTCCACCATGGAGAGTACATTGATGGGTGGATTGGGAAAGAACTCAAACCAATGCTGACACCAGTTTTCTATCAAATTAAACGATTCACTTTAAATCATGCAATGGTTCTTAGATATACTACAGAGTTCAGCAAAGGAAACATTCACTGGGTACACACATCATTTTGGAATACAGAGTTCTTTTCATGATGAATTGAAAACAACTGTAATTTATTTAGAAATGATTACACCATGTTGATATCTTACATTCTGAAGCCTCTCGCCTTACTGTTTGGGGAGAAATAAAGTATAAATTTTTTTTTGAGCCAAGCCAGTGTGAGTTCCAAATTGAGCTCTCAATAATTCAGTTATATTTCATTAAAATGAAGTGAATACATTACTAGTATACTGAAAATAAATCTTTGATGTGATACTGTAACTTAGGATGAGCAAGTCACAAAGAATAAACTTATTGAAACTTACCAAAAATTGTGGCAACAACTTCAAAACAGATCAACTGGTTGTTTTGAAAGAGTTTGACAAATGGGAAGACCAGTAAAGGTAGGTAATCGGTCTCACCAAAGATGGCTGACCAGTGAGCTAAGGATGACACAGTTCTAGAGACAAAGACAAAGAAAAATGTTGTAAGAACACAAAAACAACAAAAAAATTATAACACTTATATTGCTTTCAAGATGAAACAGCTGGGTTAAATGTTGCAACACATGTCTCTCAAATCAACCAATATGCTACATAAAATTTACAAATGCAATAGAAAGTCACATGTCTGAAATCATCCAATCAGCTGAATAAGTTATACATGGGGTAGAAAGTCACATGTCTCAAATCATCCAATCAGCTAAACAAGTTATACATGGGGTAGAAAGTCACATGTCTCAAATCAGGCCATCACTGAATGGGGGACATATTGTTTTTGTTTACTCACCTCTGTAAAACTCTGAGTAGTTTCCTGCTTTTGATAGGATAATGTTCATGTAGACTGGCCCAGGCTATGTGAGTACCTTTATCAACCAAACTGCTGTATGCTGCATGGTTCTCTGGAAGCCGCAGAAGGGATCGCCAAATAAACATCCTATGCAAAGAAAATTCATCATCAATATCACTGATTTTAACATTTTAGAAGGTAAAAACTGACTAGAGTGAATGAGGTGACTTCAGTATGACCATAGACAATAGACGTTGGGGGGAGAGACATTTCTTTCTCAACTGTCTATGATTATGGTTCTATGTAATTTCAAAAGTTTTGAGATCTGTAAGTAATTGTAATATTATTCTGCATGTACCTTGACTTCTTGATGACACAACACCCTGGGTTATACTAGTTTCAAACATCTAAATGTTACCATTTTGTAAATTCTCAAATTCCTACCTGTACTTAGCTGGATATTCTCCATAACCTTTCAGAATTGACAGTAGTCTGTTCATATCTAGACCTTCAGGTAAATCTGACGTCTGTAAAGAAAAATTGTAAGTTTTCAGCATTTCACACCACAAATATTTGAAGTTGAATATTCCCCTGTTTAAATGTATGAAAAACAGTTGTCTGTTTTACTTTGAAGCCCTATGAAATATTCCTCTTGAAGCACCATGGCATTCCCCTCATTGCATGCAATATCCATTACAAGTGAAGTGGTTCTCTTCATAATGAATGAATATTAATTTTTCCATGAAAACAAAAACAATCTTGTGAAAATCATGACCATAGTACTTATTGACATTATGTACACCATACTCATTTTTAAGACAAAATACAAAATACAATATGAAAAGTTGTACATAACACATCAGCCATACCAATGTTGTAATATATATGACACAGTCATCATTTAAAAACTTACCTCATCTACATCAGAAGTCTGACTTGCTGTAATTCCTGAACCAAGTATTCGTGTCTTCTTTTTATCTTTGGTATCCACGGTAACAGTCTGTCTAGGAGTTACTGATCTCAAAGTTCTGGAACCAGACGAATCCATAGACTTATTTCTACCATATGACACAGCTTTCACCAATGGTGGTGGGGGCTAGATAAAGAGGAAGACAATTACTTCATTAATATATTTGGCATTTACAAATATTGTTTGTAATATCCTTAGCTTAGATTGATTGATTATAGCTGAAAATAAATCATAGCAATCTAATCATTTTAATCACTGTGTTCACTGAATATCTAGCTTCCAAGGCACCACATATTTGACTATAGTACATACATTTTGTATGGTTATCAGTCAGTCAATTAAATTGCAAACATATTGAGAAAGTGTTCTTATTACAAGGGTACAGAAAACTGTATGTTAGAATCAGAATAGTTTTATGTCCATTGTGAAAATGTGAATACCTTCTGAAATCATCCTGACATAGGACACCAATGGTAGGCCTCCTCACCCTGGCACCCCCTCCTCCCTGTGTGGTAGTCAATCTATGTTAGACTATAGTATACGATACATTGTGTCATTCCACCCACATTGGCCATCTTTTCACAGAGTGATGGTTGATAGGGCAGCACATCAGTCTGTTCAACATGTCATATCTTACAGACTAGTTATTGCATGTATGTGTGGATCCATAACATTTAAAGCTTTACTTGAAACACACAACTATTCTACCAGACATAGTAGCCAAGAACACCTGAGGTACAACAGTATACCTACACATAAACAAAACTACGATCTGTATCATTGTCGTAAGAGATTAAAGTGTAACTTGTCAGAATCTGATATTGATTTCACATACCTTGTTGAGTTCAGCTGTGAGTGCCTGTACACTGTAGATATTCAATCTACCATTCTCTGTGACAGAGACTATAAATCGTCCATGACAGCTGACTGATACACTATGGATTCTGTCATCAAGTGTACCAATATCAAATAACAACTTACAGGTGTGAATGTTAACAAATCTCATGATTCCATCCTGACTGAGAACACCTACCACCTGTAGTAATAAAATAACAATAAAATAAAGAAATGGAAGTCATGAATATAGAATGGTTCAACCAAATTCAGTAATGTACAAATATTTTTGAAGTGTCTGAGGATTTTGGTACATTGTATATGGTTTCTACTGACATAGATGTATTTTTTATCTGAGATCAGACTTCTAAAGATTCTCATATTCATTCAATTATAATAATATTAGATACATAAACAAGAAATGTACATGTGTGTCCTAGCTGTATAAAATAAGCAGCACAGTGGAATATTTTATTTTACACTTTAAAAAAAAATTGTTATGATACATTCAAAATCAGTTGGACCCAACAAGGAGGGTTTCATACTTGGATAATTTCATCTTACCGGTACTACTAAAGTAAAGTTATGACTATTTGCCTGAGTCTGATACAGATTGTGAATTTCATATTTCCTACAAGCCTAGTACCTAGCTCTGCTACTCTATATAGTACTGCAAATTGAGAAAATATGACAAATTAAATATACTGGCACCAAATTCAAGTTGAGAATATTCATCTGTCAAAAATATGTCTCACCTGACTGGAACCACCATCAAAACTTTCAGACAAGAACTCTACTTGCTTCACCACTTTGACTTTGGTTGGTAACTCTATAATACGTAATAATCGTCTTGTATCCAATGTCCATATGTGTAGAAATCTAGATTTTCCACCAGCCACTAGTAACCTGCCATCCCTAGGAGAGTGTCACATCACAATAAGTTAATAAAATATTTCTGGTAAAAAGAAAATCTCCCAATGATCCCTTGCCATTACGAGATCCTACTTCTTCTCTTAAACTCCTCCCAGTCCCTCTTTTGCCTCCTGACCCCTCCAAGTCCCTCCTTATATTAAAGCCACATAGCCTCTCTTTACAGCAATTTCAGCCAAAACACACATTTTAGTTGGAGGTAGAAGGTCTTCCTTGAATTCACTTCACTTGAGGAATCAGAGATGATGAAGCTCACACAACTTTTATGGTTTGTATATCTGATATTGACAAAATTGTAAATGCTTATGTTTTATAAAAACGGTTGGCATAAATACTACTTACTTTGGTGTTGCAAAAGCCTTGTATCCAGGTTTCTTACCAGCTGGTATTGTGAGTTGATATTTACATTGTAATGTATCCGATTCCCAGGCAAAGATAGAATCATCCTTAAAACAGGTGATGATAGTATTACTCAGTGGTAGGAAAAAGACCTAGGACAAATAACAAAGAAATATGACTGAGTTGGAAAAATCAACAAATTAATTTTAACTCGGACTTTCCATAGTGTGGTTCAAAGTTACAGACGTACATGTATTTACTTGGTATTCTCATCAAATCAACTGATCAAAATCTTGATAGTTTTCAAAGCTATGAATATAAATTAGATGAAATAGTTGATATACACTTTACCTGTACTTTGTATCATGGCTTCACTTTGCATTGCTATTCTTAATCATGCTAAGAATCATACTGATACAAAGTCATTTACCTGGTAAACTTTGGTCTATAAATTGTGATGCATCAACATCACATGGTAGTGGATATCTGATTACTACATATATATGAATATAAGGAAACACTCTTACAATGTAAAGTACACGTAGGTTGGCTTTTCAACACAGTGTAACTGTTTCTAACTTACAATGGTCAGTGATGCCTTGATACTCCATACAACTTTATGTCAAATCTTGCTAACATACCTATAGTTACAATGTATAAAACTTTGTACATTATGACAACTGCGATTTCTGTGCATCAAAAGAAACATGGCGGCTGCCAGTCAAATTATATTATACGTGTACGGGAAAAGTCATTTGAATGGCCATTGACTCTCGGTTGGTGACAATTTTGATTCGCCACTGTGGTGAACAACTTTGGTTTTGACTTTTTCTTTAAAATTTGCGACAGTGGCAAATGGGTAGTGTGAGCACAAATTACATAGACATATTACCTTCAATATTCCGACTGACTCTCTAACATTTAACTTTCTTTTTCTTTCAAATGTATCCAGATCCCATAGTTGTGCTGTGTCATTAGATGTTGTCAGGGCATATCGACCTGATGCATGGAGTGAGATGGAATGAATGGGAGTTGAATGTCCTTTCATCCAACTCACTAACTCTCTAGTATCTGAAACAAACAGAAAATATACACCAATCAAACAACAGCAAAAGTGACCTCCTGACCTTATCTGATTTACATATTGTGAAAATGAAAGTCTGCTAGTTTTAGTTACAGGTACCATACCATTTACCAGTTTTTGCATTTGCCAAGAAATGATCAGAATTTTGATTATGCTAAATACATATGCCTCTATCATGCCACTTTCCCTCTCTGCTATTACTGCCTACATGTAGTCTGAAACAACTTCTTAAAAAGTATTTCATGTAATCAAAGATGTGGAATTAATTTATACCATTTAATTCAGGTTGTTTCATATTTTCATCAGCGTGTTAATGAGATGTCATTATGCAACTTGTTAATATTTCATGGCCACAACACTTAACATTAGACAAATTTAATACCAAATACCTGTATCATAACACTTAACATTAGACAAATTTAATACCAAATACCTGTATCATAACACTTAACATTAGAAAAATTTAATACCAAATACCTGTATCACAACACTTAACATTAGAAAAATTTAATACCAAATACCTGTATCACAACACTTAACATTAGAAAAATTTAATACCGAATACCTGTATCATAACACTTGAGGGAGTTTTCTGAGAGAGCAACTAAATATTCAGTTTTTCTTCTCAGCGTGAATGCAAGGGCTGTACAAGCTGTACCTGTCTTCTGTACCAATTGAAACCTAGTGTGACAGAAGTGATATCAATCTTTATTATTGTACATATATATTATTGTATATCAATGGATAAAGAACACTTTTTGTATATATTTCAAATATAAGTTTTTTAAACTCAATAAAACATGAAAAGTTTTTGAAGACTTTTCTGACAGTGTTGTACAACAGTGCACTTTTACGAAAATAAAATTCTTAATCATATATCAAATTGATCCAAATCAGTGAATCTTAACTTTACTACACAAAGTTCCATTTTCAATTATTCAATGCTCAGTGGGTAGAGTAAAGGTAAACATATCTCCCCAACTTATTGTTCAAACATTTTGTCAACACTTGGAAACAAAATCAAAATCATATCATAACCTACTAACATTTGATTCCTTTTCAAATACTTCTCTCAACACTAACTATTACACACACACACACACACACACACACACACACACACACACACACACACACACACATATATATATATATAAATATATACACACACCACCAAAATAATACCAATAGTTGTATAGTTTTGATATGGATTAACAATTCTTATAAAATTATAAAATAACAATGAAATTTACCTGTTTCTCAGAAGATCAAAGACATAAACATTGCCTTGGTGATCACCAGTAACAAACCTATCTCCAGTACTATCAAAGGCTGTGTGTAAAAATCTAATATGTCGACTTTGTAGTGAGAATGGAGTAGACACATCATGACTTACTTCAACCATCAACCTGTGACCAAATAAAAAAGTCAACATGACATTTTGATAATTTAAAATACACATGACTCCTTATACATGCTATATAATATGTTACTAGTCTACCAAAAGATTGCAGACCCTTGTGTTATTAATTATGCAATCATATTTTATGTACAATAGTCGGACATATTGCATGTAGCACTGTCATGACTGTTTCATGGTACATGATATAAATTGTAGTTACTGGAGTGTTTTGATTTGGTCATTTAGTATTGCACCGTTTCTTATCATTCAATGATTCCTACAAATAAAATCACATTGCTCAAAATAGAATCTATACGATGCTCAGATAAGGAATTGGAACTATAATATATTTTACTGGTCATTTCGGAACGAAAACACACTTTCCAGGGACACGACCTGCCACACAAACAACTTTTTTTAAACAAGCAAACATTGCAAATTCAATGCAAAAAAATTGATTATAAAACGTTTCTTACCCATCATCACCAGAAGGTGTTGGCTTCCGGTGCCAAATTTTACCAGACTCCTTCTTACTAACGTCTAAAGTTTGCATTTTTCTTCACAATTTCCTTGGCTCTCTTGATAATGTAACAACACACGAACGTCTGCAGTGAATACACTCACTGAGGCAGTAGCAAAACAAATCTGGACTTGTTCCGAACGTGTTGGTTTTCAAATTGGAACCTTGAAATATCAATCTAAATAGCGAGTATTTCTCCCCTTTGCAATATTTCCTGTTTCTTTAACGCTTGATATATCCAACTGGATGTGAAGATTGTATCAAAGGTGACAGATCTTGCTCATTTTGATATATTTTGATCGACTGGATAAACTAATCGGTTTCAAATTACCGCCGCTGAGGTCAGGCTAGGCTTGGGGAAAAGGTCACGATCAAAACGAGGCAACCCGGAAAAACAAACACACACATGCACACATGACACATGTGTTTCCTTTCAATCTCTTGATCTATGATAAAAACAAAATCTAAAACTAGAGATTATCACAGTTTTAAAATATAAGGAACCAAATACAACATGTAAAATAATTGAAACTAAATACCAACAAAATTGTGCTTCGTCAGATTCGTAATCTGAAAACGAGGCAAAGCGGAAGTCGGTTTGTTGTGCCGTCTTCGTGCCACGTCAGTTTTAAGTGCAATAATTTCCCACGATATTTCGCCATACGATTTGTTTTTCGTTCAGTTTCGTCCAGCGAGATTATAGAGCGTATATTTCAATCACCAGGAGAGAGGATCTGCGAGAATCTAATAATGTCTAGCGACATAGGAGATTGGTATCGTGGGATTCCACAACTGACCCGATACTGGTTCACGGGCTCAGTTGTGCTTCCACTTATCGGCAAGCTCGGTCTTATAAATCCGATGTACCTTATTCTAAATTTCGAATGGGTTGCATATAGATTTCAGGTAATGGTATTTTATTGTTTTAGTCATAAAAAGTAATGCATATTGTCTCCTACAACGCACTGAAATATAGAACATGGAAAAATGCAACACAGTTACATAAGTATGTTTTATACCCGGAAAAGAAATTACACGTGTATACTACTATACGGTGTAATGATATTGATAATTTCCGCGATCTCCTGCAAATATAATCAGATGATAAACGCGAGTATGAATTAGCCAACACCAGGAAACGTTGTTGTGGGGCGATATCGTATCATTCTTTTAAAGTGGAATTGTAATCATAATAGTAAATGTAACTAGACATATTTTAAAATGTTCAAAATTATCATGAACAGTATGAGTTTAAACAATTCAATTTTGACGTGTGTGTGTGTGTGTGTAGGTACATGATGAAACATGTTGATGGTGATGATGCAATAATCATTGTAAGGATAATGATGATTACAATGGTTGACTAGTAATGATTCTTATACATAGTGATCATGATGGTATAGCCATAATGGTGGTGGTAGTGAGATGATGATGATGATGATGATGATGATGATGATGATGATGATGATGAATTTGATGGTGGTGGTGGTGGTGGTGGTGGTGGTGGTGGTGGTGATGATAATGATAATGATAGATTCATTAGAAGCACTGGTGGTGATGGTTGTTGTTGGCAGTGCCACATGCCTTTTTGCAGCAGTGATACAAATTATTTTTGTTTGTGTCAGTGGAAAATATGCTTTGGCATACAAGAATGGGTGGTGGTAATATTAATATATGTAGCTGTGGGGAAGCACTGCTCTTTTTGTTCAGAAATGTTTCATTGCACTATAGATTATATATAAGATGTGATAACTTGATTGGACAGGATTTGCTAGATATAAAGCCCTATGAAGCTAACATCTGCATGTCTCCACTTTCATACTAATTATATTGGCCAATTTTTGTCTCAAATTGATCAGGATAATTTCATTCTTTCTCTTTATTATTTGACAGATATGGAGACCCATCACAGCTTTATTTTATTATCCAATAATGCCCCAAACAGGATTTCACTATCTTATAAATTTATATTTCCTCTATAACTATTCAATAAGACTTGAAACAGGTAAGTAGATTTTATCCCCTTTTATATAATTGGGTTTAGCATTATTACAGAAATTGAATCAAAGTGTTATGCAGTAAACTGTAAATAGCGCCCTCTAGTGATGTATTGTATAAATGATATGGCAATATTAGTTACATTAATTGTTTGGAGGTGAAACACCTTGATATATGATAATTCAGTTTAAATGGATGATGCCTGATGATTGGTTTTGAATTGTTTGTTTTGACATTGTATAATACAATAAATATTGTATAATATCATATGGTACCTAGCCTATATAAATCAGATGAAAGTTTTATTTTGGCTAATGTGATTGTTTTTTTCCCTACGTGTAGGTATTTTTGATGGAAGGCCAGCTGATTATGCATTCATGCTTATCTTTAACTGGTTATGTTTGGTGGTATCCTTTTAAATCTTTAGAAAATAGTGGTGCAACAAGAATGACAAAATATTAGTTTCTCTTCCATCTTAAATCCGTATTAACTGTAGTTGGAGGACTGATTAACAAAATAATTTCAAAAATCACATTTTTAAGGAATGTTAGCTTTAATATATTAAGATGCATTGTTGAATAAGTTTGGAATATCAAGAAATCAAAATAATTCTGATGGGAAAGAGAATCCTAATAATAATTGTATTCCTTAATTCAGATGATATTAGATAATCGGATTTATTGCTCCATTAATGGTAGGTGTAATATTATTATTATTATTATTTATTTATTATTATTACTTTATTATCCCTCACAGGGAAATTTGTCTTGCAGCAACACAGTAAAACATACATATAATCTTACACATTAAAATACCAAGAACAAGATTAAACAGAAGTATGAAGATGTTGAAAACTTGGTGAAGATAATATGCTTAGTTTTTGAAAGTCTAACTTAACATAACTTAAAGTGTGAGAAAATGGATGCAATGTTCAATTTACAAACCTGAAAAATGACACAAGGATGAGAAATGAATAAAAGATTGGTATTTGGATAGAAATAAATTCTACAAAAAAAACATTAAATTTTGTAGTTAAAAAAAATGTTCAATCAGTACATCTAGTAAATTTTCTCAACCATTATTGCTTAACTTAGATGTCTCTTGGAAGGAAAACAAACTACTGTAATGGATATTTTCCATATTATCTAGAAATGTATAGAAGTTGATATGGCTGAATGGAGTAATAATCTAAGGATAGTGAAAGGGAAAATATAATGTACTTGGAATATCCACATTTACATTCAAACAATGGATTAACTTTATTCCTGTCTCTTTCTAATAAACAGTTACTAATGGATCCAATGATATTGAGTGTATTGTACGTGTGGTGTCAATTAAACAGAGATGTGATTGTACAATTCTGGTTTGGTACTCAATTCAAAGCCATGTACTTACCATGGGTTCTTGTAGCATTTAACATGATTATCAGAGGAGCGTAAGTAATTATCAGAGTTATACCATCAAATACGGTTCTTACATTTGAATTTAAGTTTGGATTGTTCGGTGATATTTCTCCTTAAATGACATAAAATGTAAATGAAAGCTACTTTTATAAAATTTCATACTTAATGTAATACTTTGTCTCATTGAAGGGTTAAATAATAGTTCTTCAAAATGATGTATTTTATAGAAGAGAAGATGCAAATATTCAATATTTTAGACAATTTTGTATTTTTGATTGATTTCAAAAGATTTCAAAAGATAATAATTTTTGTTTCCTTTTGCAAAGCATCATAAAATTCTGAAAGTTCAATATTGTTAGGTACAATGAATGCTGTCATTTTTTGATACAATGCTATCATATTTGCCTCTTTGATTCCAGTGTGAAAGTTATGTATTTTCTGATGTTACTGTCCTTGATACAATTTTGTTTTCCTTTGTAGGGGATTGAGTGAATTGATTGGCATTGTAGTCGGCCATCTTTATTTCTTCCTTATGTTCAAATACCCACAAGACTTTGGTGGCAGACAGTTTCTTCGTACACCTCAAATATTGTAAGTAAAATAAAGGAAGTAATACTTGTAATCTTGATATATAAAGACTCTTTGCAGACAGACAGACAGACAGACAGACTGAGAGACACCACACCTATAGCACTACTTAACCTTATGAGTTCAGTTGTGTTAAAAATGAGAGTTAAAGTCTTGGAACAAAACTTTCTACCAAAGTTAGATGTTGTAAAGTGAGTGTTCTCAGATGATAGATAGTTTCATATTTCTTGAATATTGATCATATCTCTAGTCAATGTTATATTGTTCAGGCAATTCAGATTCATGTTATATTGATTCTTTCAGATATAAATATTTGCCAAATCGCCGTGGGGGTGTGTCAGGTTTTGGTATGGCTCCATCTAGCAGGAGACGACAAGATGACGACCAAGATGGCGGTGGTGGTGGTGGTGGTGGTGGAAGACATGCATGGGGAAGAGGAAATGCTCTTGGTGGAGACTAAACAGTCAAATAGTGATACAGCCTATGTAAACAACATCCTGCCACAACAAATACAAACATTTGTCAGTTTTAATCCTGAGATTAATTTCTTCAAAGTGAAAGTAAAGGAACTAAGAACAAATCATGTACTTTTAGAATAGTATTTTTGATGCCTGTATCTGACTGTATAGAACTGAATCAAGATCCCTGCATACATATAGGCTATAGAGAAATTATTTGACTCTTGTACTATCTTTTTGTATTATCACTACTTTTGTAAATATGTCGATTTCTAACCCTGTGATGTGTCACTTACTTGGAGTGCCATACGTGATATCAAATGTAGTAACAGTGAGAAACAATTGAAATAAAGATTATGTGTCTATCCTTGACTTAAATCTATGTCCATTGCAATTATAAGTGTATATGTGTAATGTCTATTTCTGTACACCAATTAACTCCTCATTATGCCATACATACTCATATTTTGAAATAATCTGGGTTTTTGAAATCCACATAAGTTGCAACTATAAGGTATATGTTGTTGGAGATAATACAATCAAATCTCATAGAACACATTGCGTTCTCCAGAGTTGTTTGTACTCTCCATTGAACCATAACCTCTGAAAGGAAATCAAGGGTCATGATGGAACAGACAACGAATACAAACTTGGTTCATTGAAAGCTAGAAAAACTTCAATTTCATAATTGAGTTTTTACCACTTACAGAGTCTAGGTTTGAAAGACCCAGTTGTTAGTTCCTGTATGTAACCACCTGCTATCCATATGGAGCTTATTACAAACCAACAATTAGATCCAGGTGTAATGAGACCAAAGGATTTGTCATTTCTAGTGCTCATATTTGCCTAGCAAGTGATTACTAGGTGTGTCAACAACAAGTAACATAAAATAGGAGTGTTGACATGAAGTAAAATAAAATAAAATATACAGCAAAATAATATCGTTCTGATCTACAGAGCGTGAACACTTGAATATTCCACAATGCATAGCAAGGAGAATAAAACAATGTCTTCATAAAAGACAAAATAATGTACAAAAAGTCTGAATATGAGAGGGAAGAACATTTACATCCAATCCCACCCACTTGGGGTCAAAGGTGAGTTATAGCAAGAGATCAAACAGAAGAGTATGTACAACTACTGTATGTGGATAGAAATTGAAGAGCGCCCTCAACACTACAACTACTGTATGTGGATAGCACCCTAAACATAACTACTACTGAATTGAGTTTGTGGGTGTTTTTTATTTGCCCAATACTACACAGGCCACATAGCTTCTTTTTAGAAACATATTGGTCTTCAAATTCTTATAACATTGGAAAGAACATTTTTCTTTTTATCTCTTATCGTAGCTGTTGCATATATGCATACAATATCATGTATGGATTGTTATCTACCTGCAGGATCCGTAGAGCTATTTTTCGTGGGGTGGGGTGGTGGTAGTATGCACAAACTAAGTAAAGTCTTCACCAGGTACAGTTTTCTCTCTCTCCCCCCTCCCTCCCTCCCTCCCTCCCTCCCTCCCTCTCTCTCTCTCTCTCTCTCTCTCTCTAGTATAAAGTAATTTTCAGAATTTTCCATCCATGTGTTAGTTACACAGACATGATGTGAAGCAACCCTTTCACAACACAAGAAAATAAACACATCAAATCCAGTGTCCAACACACATAAGTTTATTTTCAATCTGTATTACTCCAAAGCTCCATGAGATGAAATAAATTCTAGCATTTTGACAATTGCACATTGCAATAATACACAATCTGTACTCGTTACTATGGTTACAACGGGTGGAATAAATAACTCCAATATTAAAAGTACAGATGATAATTGTAATGTTACTGCATAGGTATTAAAAGTGATGGCCTCACACTGCAAATTTTGAAAAACCATAAAAAAACCACAATATTTCTTTAAATTTCTACTTTAACACCTCTGGTAATGAAATCGTTTGCAGTGCTATGTTTGAGACTTGTTTTCTCCAATGATAGACTAGAGATTTTGTACACAAACGTAGTTCAATAATCTATTATGTTTCATTATAAGACCCTGGGTTGACATTTACATCCATGTTCTAAAGAGATAATCAGGAAAGTGTTTGTTTGTTTGCACTGGTCAAAGGTCACATAATTTTGGTTCACAATGCACAAGGCAATCAATCTTGGGTGATTTAAATATTTCAAGAAATACAAACTTCATGCCAAACACAAATCTGTTAGCAATTTCTACATATGAGAATAACTTTATCAGCTTAGAATTCTCCAAGTTTTGTTTTGTTTTTTAAATTACAATTTGGTCAAAGAATTTGTCCAATCACTACACCAAATTCTGGTGTTTCCCATAGGATCGTACATTGTGAAACCAGCCGAACATTATCCCATTCCTATTTACTAAGTGGAATCTACCACATATATTGTTAAATGGATCAGACCATTCAAAGTTTTTGGTAAATAGGGGTGGGAATAGGATGGAGGGAAGAAAAGATAGAAACAAGTTCTTTATTGGCAGTTCTTTGTACAATATAACTTACTAAAACTCACCAACTGTTCCTATCATATCTAATTTCTATGTTACCATGGCAACAATTAAAGCTTAATTAATTAATATTCAATTTCAGATGTAATATTTACTAATTATCAAATAAAACAATTACATAAATGTTAATTTTTAAAAAATCAACTAATTGACTATAACCTAGTCTATGAGAAAATAAAGTCACTGAAGAAAATAAAAAATGTGAAAAAAAAAGAAAATAGAAAAAATTCAGCTCAATACAGATATCTTATATATAATTTTCAAAATTGTCTGATTCAAGTATATTTTTCTTACTAACATTTTGAAATTGTAATAACACGATAACGCAACAAATCGGACATTTATTTTATTACCTTAACAGCTGACGTTGAGACATACATTATTATTATTATTATTATTATTATTATTCAAAAGCAGCGAAATATCAATTACTAGTGCTAATCTTTTGCAACTCTTCTGAATTTTCTTTTTTCTAAAAAAAAGACTATAATTAGAATTCTTCCTATTATTAAATATATTAAATATTTTATCACAGGTAACAGAATTAAATCTGTGATTTGGAAATTTGCAAAAATTCATGTATTCAACTGAAAATGAAAAAAACCACCTAATTTCTCCATTAATTGGATAATTGTTTATATACTGGTATTAGCATGGATATGATTTTGTGGAGAGGAGTAGTTTCAAAATCACAGACTTGGCATGGAAGACAAATTCACTCTCTAGACTAGAGTATTGTGGTCTATAGAGGGCGATCTTTACGTGGTGCACACTCTTGTGGTTGGTGTTATCTGCAATTAGTCTGGGTTCTCTTTACACTTTTGAAGTAACACTGCTGTCAGAATGTATCTATGGAGCAGTTTGTTTTCAAAGATTTAGATTTTTAATAAAAAATGTTGGCGAAAATTTTGCTTAAATTTTCAAGTGTTAGATGTTGACTGACTGTGATAAACATTATTTCAGCATGGTACTAATATATTAGTGATAATGGCAAGACAAAATTTCAACCAAAAACCTGAAAAACTGTTTGACAAAATGATTACATCGTTGAATGATGAGATGGACCAAAAGGTGATATGTATTTTGGAATTTTACAATGCAACAAACAATTGATTGCCTGGCAATGACTTTCTTTTTTAATAGTTAAGTTCTCTGAAAAGGTTTGAAAGTCAGACATTTTGACTGCGTCCTGCCATAGTTGTAGGCTGCAGAGTAGGGCAAGTCTTTAACTGCGTTATAGTTGTAGGCTGCAGAGTAGGGCAAGTCTTTCCTCACTGTTGTGTGCACCAGGTAAAATATCCTCTACAGGGATGATTGCAAATAATGTTATAAATTACCATGTTAGCGCATAGACCAGGAGGTGAACATGTCCACTCCAGAGTCTATATTTATTTAGCTATATTTTGATAATGAATGTGCTGATAATCACAGAGTACGTAATTTATATCTTATAAATAATGATGAAATTAGGTGTAAACTAAAATTTCTCAGCCTATTCCTACAAAACATATGAGAAGAAAGATGTTAGCAAGTTTTCCTTTTGAACCAAGAAAAATTGTCCAAATCCGTGCAAATAAAGTGTGCGACATATCCTTTTTCAGCAATTACGATCAACGCTATTGCAGATAATGCTCATATCTTTATGACAACTTTGATAAAACATAAATTTCTCTTAGAGACTTTAACACATCCCTCTAAGCACCTAGCTACACTTCTAGCTATCCAAAAAAAAAACTCCACTATTTGTAAAACACTGGTTGGCTGCAGCATCAAGTAATATCTTCTATCTTACATGCAATGGACCCCATAAAAACAGAATGGGACAGACTTCTTAGGTTAACACAAGGACTATACCATCTGGATTTGCACAACAGGGGTGTATTATGTATCCCATCTTAACACAAAAGTTAATTATCCCTGAAACTTAATGTGAAATTTCGTTAATGAATTAACACATTTACATAGTAAATATTAAGACTTATTATAATTTGTAAAGTTATAATTACATACTAATTATAATACAATAATTCAATACATAGAGGTAAGGAGGAAGATTTGGCACAAAACACGAAAAATGACACTTTCTACGGAAGTGTAGATCTCATTAAGAATCTAGAAGAATATTAACATAATCATAATCTGAATAAAACTGAACAACAATGTAGCTGACTTCAATCATACTGGCCTCAAGATTATCGGTTTTCTGAACAACAATGTTTTCTTTCTTTTTTTAAAGTCTTGAATTTCAAAACTGTTTCAAATTAACTGGTTTGATATTCCTAATACCTGGTAAACTGTTGTTTTAATTTAGTAAGTTGTTGCTGTATTTCCACCTCATATCATTTTCATAGCAATTTTGGGGGGTATGTATTGTTTTGTTTATGTTTGCTAGATTACAAATTGACTTTACACTGTCATTTCTTAAACACAATTTGTAATTTTTCAGTCATTTTCTCTGACAAGAATTTTGAACAAATATTCATTAACTAGTCAAATCTACTGACAGGAATTTTTGTATTTGTTCATATTTCTGGAATGAATGTTTCAGTTGCCAATAATTGTTCTCAAAATGAACAAAAAGTTATAAAGGTGTTGAGTGAAAAAGTCATATCACTCAATAATAGTTCTTAGCAAAACATTTTTGCTCTTGAACGATCACACTTTTTTTTTCTGTATGGAATATTTGACTTTTTCAACACAGACTCTGCACCTTTATCTTGGTCAATATGCACTGTACAGATATGATTGGTTTACATATTTAATCAAAAGAATCAGAATTGACCAATCACATTCAATATTCTAATCAGAATTGTCATCAATTGGTCAGACCTCATCACTTGATTTACATACTACATAAATGAATAAATTATTCAAATTAATGCAAATCATATGCAATGTCATGGTGGAGTGAGAGATAAGTAGAAATCCTACTAAAAGACATAGACAAAGTAACAACAGAGATGAGTACAATTGGCTACAATTTTGAAGCTGTACTCTGTATGGTGTATTTTGGTCCCTTTCTGTATCTCCATATAGCATTACAATTGTCTCATTTGTCAAAAGCAAGTGTCAAAATCTCACTTTTTTCAAATTTTGAAATTTTTTTGGTTCCAAATCTTGTTTAATATTTTGGTAGTACTGAAAGGTAAGCATTTATAAGCAAAACTCACAAAATTATTTTATCTACTGCAAATTACACTTCTAACTTCTATCCCTACTGAAACTTACCACCATTAATTCAAAAGATTTCATGTAAAATTTCCATCTTCAAACTAGGTATTTTGACATTTTTTTTGTTAATATTTTCTTGCAAGATATAATTTGGATGTTACTGAAAGACAGTCAGTTCTATCTCAGTTTGTTTTACCTTCACTAATTTTATTTGTTCTGCAAACACAGAAAACATTGACCAAACTAAATATATCTTGATGTTATCGTTTCTTTTGTAAATAGTTTTTTTTATATATTTATAATCACACACTGTAACTTTGCCATTTGCAATCCAGCTAGGCGTCCTTATTTTTAGTATTAGTATTATTTTATATGGTCCATAAATCTGATAGATTTTCATTTAGTTTGGGCAAATATCTCACAAAAATTGTGATTTGTAAGAAAAATGGTGCATTACTCTATATTATGGGCACTCCCTTTGATTAGTACTCAATGTAGTAGGCTTTACAGTTTGTACTGGGTGAATATGACACAGAAAGTTTGCATGCAGCAAATGCACAGCGCCCTCTAGTGACATAAAACAAACATTCAGCTGATTGTTACTGATGTCAGTGTAAAATTATTAGTTCACCAATTTGGCAAAGTATATATTTAGACCCTGTTTACCATTAAATCATCAATTAGTAATTCAAAGTTACAACACCAACATTTTTTCCCCTTTTTTTAAGAACAGCAAAACTAGGGATATGTAAAAAATAATTGGAATGAAATATAACGCTGCTGCATTTTGGGAAGGTTCTTTAACTCAATTCCCAGTATTTTTGTCAATAGAATTCTGTTCTTTTGCTATCAGTAGCTAATATAATAAGAAATATCATATCATTTTTTGGTAATTCCTTGCATATATAGCAAAACAATTTAGTTTGTTAAAATCTAGATGGTAACAAAACACATACATGTACATTTCAATTAATCCTGTCAATTACATAGTCCAATCCAGATTATCAAACAAATTAAATGACAAAGAATTTCCTTGCTTGTTTGTTTTTGCACCTGCTGCAAAGCAATCGTTGTCATGGTGATACACTTGTTGGTAACTCTGTGACTCTAAGTATCTTCAGGGGTTATGTGTATACCATAGCTACTGTGATGTACCAACTTAAAATACTTGAATATCTGCAAGAGAACAAAAGTAAAACAGATCAAAATCAAACAATGTTCTGTTTGTCACACCTGATTATAAAATTTGTATTCTTACATTTATCAAATAATGGTATGGGCCATCCTACCTACGTTAAATATTATAATGGTATGGTCCCATTTTGTTCATTGCTGCATTGGACTGATTGATTATGAGACAGGTGTTGTAATATGACTTTGACCTTTATACATCCATTGTAGCTGTTAGTTCTATTTCATTTTTTCTATGTATCTAGTTTCAATATTTCCACTTTGTCCAGTCACATAGTACTGTTGTTTTGTTTGCTATAATACAGTACCATTCATTTGTCAATCTATCTATAGAAGTCAGCAATAGTACTATTATCATTTCTCCCCCTATTTTAAAAATTAATGAAACCCCTGTTATAATACAACATAGAATGTATTGAATTGAATGTGAAAACAGCACCCACTGAGTGGGTAAAATGGGTAACACACAGACAAGTTTAGAAAAGTTTGAGTTGAATTTCAACTAGCAGATCAATACTGCAGTTAGAGTCGGTCAAGTGTTTCACATTGTTAAACTTACAATGAAACCCGGACAGAGTGAAACCGACATCACATGACTTCAATACGATGATCTCAAAAGAGTAAACAGCATGACTACCCTATCAATAGACAGTCTCACTGTCAAGGACATTACTATTGTCAGTGCATTCTATGTCCTTTAAAAATCATGAACTCAAAAATTTTTAGTGTACAAACATCTCATTTTCATTTTACATTTAGCCAGATATTTGATATGTTTCCATGGTGATAACAGCTGATATAAACAGACTTTATGACAAGGAGGAAAGTGATCATAAGAAAGGAGTGTGTTATGGTCTACATATATGTGTACATATAGTTATATAGCATTACAGTCTTACCTTAATCTCTTTGTCTTCAGCCCCAGTGAACAAGAGATCATTGTGTAGCACTAGTGAGTTGACACATCCTTCATGTCGATACAGACTTTGAATCGGCAGAAAGTTATCCAGATTCCATACCTGTAAATATCACAAACACAAAACATTTATCATCATAAACGGTTTATTTACTGAAAGAATAGAAATAATTACAAATGCTGGTAAAATAAGGGAATGGTACCAAAAAAGAGAGAGAAGGGTAAATGGGGGGGGGGGGGGTAGTAGGGTAAATGGGGAGTCAAGAAATAGTTTGTAGATAATCTGACCGATGACATAGAACATTGTGGATGATAACATAGAGAGGGTTCATTCAAGGAGAAAGAAATACAGAACAAAATATATTTTGTAATTAATGTATAGTTGCCTCATGCACATTCACTTTCTAATTAAATTTATCCAGTTTTGGGAGACTTTTCTTTTTTTTTTCTTGTCTTGGTTTTTGTCACAAATAACATACTAGTATTCAGTTTTGAAAAAAACGAAAACAAAAGTGAAAGTGGCCCAGTTTTGTGTTCATTCCCTTTGTGAAATGTTAACTTAAAATTAGGGTTTTACTGTAGAGATATACAACACATACGGTATCATGGTTGAATAGAAAATATTGTAAAAAGAGAAAATGTATACATCAATATGCTAATAAAACAAATGAAAATAGATGAAATTTCAGTCTTTTTTTGATACAATTTTAGAAAGGACAGATTACAGAGAGAAGGAATTGGAAAACTTAGAATCAACATCAATATCTCTATAATGAAGGAAATTGACAACCTGTTTATGACATGACCTAAATAAATCGGATGAGGTCACAACCTTGATATCACTGGAATTGAAAGTAGGTCATGACATTGACTCTGACACAGGATGAACTCAGAAGATGGCAATAAACAGTAATTTACTTTTAATCTTTCAACTAACACACATATGCTGTACCATCAAATTAACGAGGCAGTAATCTGACAAAGATGATGGTATTTTGAGTCCTGGGGGAAATCTACGTTGTAAACTAAAGGATACATTCTTTGGATTGTGACTGAATACACAGCATATAAATTAATCATAGCAAAGAACTAGAATTTGAGTGAAGCATTCAAAATTGACAAAATCTTTAAATTCTCATATCATTTGCTCATATTATGTTTAATTCCAACTTGATAATGTCAATGTCATTATTATGGGTATTAACATAATCTATACTGATATTTGTAAAAAGAATTGTATTTTATATTTTCCCATAGTTTGTGTTTATATCCCAATAAACACATTCTTTGCAAGGTGTGTTCTAAATAGTCCCCTTGATATCATCTAAATTCATCAGAGGATCATATGACTTTTTTTATCAGATCTTAGAGTAATAAATCAACATATAACTTTACAGCCCAGATAATTGTAACAGGAACTATGTTTTCATGATTTTTTTTTTTTTTTTTTTAAATGATCTATGTTTTAAGTCTGTTATTGTACTTGTATTGCCATTGCACTTTGTTGATAAATCTGTAGTTCTGTACTACTTTTATCAATAGAAATATAGTACAAAAACAGTTTGAATCTTTGACTAATTTCACATCCATGAGTGGGCTTCTTTTATGCACAGCTTTTATGCCTGTTTACAAATGGACATCAAGCCAGTATAGTGTAAATACCAAGAAAATAGGTAAATCAACATAATGAAAGATTTAGTAAATTCTTAACATACAAAAAATTACCAAAACTAGCTAGGGAGGGCTTTAGTTGTCTGAATCAGAGTTGATTATAATTAGTATTAGTATTAATTTTTATTTCAATTATTACTCGACATTTAAATACTATTGAAATCATTATTTCATATTAATTAGTCTATTTCTTACTACTACTGTTAATATCATTTCTTTTTATTTCTTCTCTTTCTCATTATTGAGCAGTTTTTTCTTGCATATTTACTTTGTTCGGTTCACAGACTTGACTACAAAAATATAGTTCAGATCTAACTATTTCTGTGATCCCGATAACTTCTTCTTTTAAATGTACAAATTTGAATTCTTTTCATATCTGGTGAATAAATCAATTCAAGAAGTCCTACCTGTACAGTATTATCATAGGATGCAGAGAACAAATACTGTCCTGATGGTGATGGTATTAAACCTGTTATTGTCCCAACATGACCAGTTATCACTCTCAGATGCTTTAGAGTTTCAAGTTCATACAACTGCATATTCTGGTTATATGTACCTATATATATAGAGAGAGAAAAATATAATGAAGTAAATTTGAACACATTCAAAAAAACATGCCTGTGAATGTTCTAAATCTAATCATCCATGTATGATGTTAATAACGGAGTACTGAGAAATACTAAATTTTCACTCTTTTCACTGCTGAAATAAAATCTGTTGAAAATATTTGTTATTCATAGATACCGTGCATACCTTCCTAAATAAGTGAAAATTAGGTCCAGGCAGGCAATATAGCTAATTTTTCTTTTCAGTGAAAATTACATCAATTGAAAATGTAGTATTTGACAGTAATTACTGTCATTCAAAATAAGAGCAAGTCGAGTAGGATAGATTGTAATTATTCCATTATATAAATAGTTGTCATTTGTGTTTCAATTCTGTGTAGTATTCTATTTCTTAGTCACTGACATTTTAATCTTTAAAACACACTAACTGTCTACAGTTGACCACATTCTTGCCTTGCCACTTATATACTATGGTGGTTTATAATCCCTCATTCTTTCTCCCTACCACTCTCTGTCTGTCTATCTGTCCATCCATCTCCTTGTCTATGTTCTTCTGTGCCTGTCTGGCTCCCTGTCTGTCTGTTCCCTTGTCTCTGTTCTGTGCCTGTCTGGCTCCCTGTCTATCAGTCAGTTTGTCAGTCAGTCAGTCTGTCTGTCTGTCCCCTTGTCTATGTTCTTCCATGCCTGCTGTCAGTCAGTCAGTCAGTCAGTCAGTCAGTCAGTCAGTCAGTTTGTCTGTCTGCCTCTCTTCCTCCCTCCCTCTCACCTACATTCTCTTACTATCAGTCTAACACACAAACTGTATTTTTCAGTATACTGTGAACAATCTCCCTTTCCATCGATACCAAAATAATCTGTATATCAATCCCAGTACAAGACTACTACACCATGATGAAATACCTAATTACCAAGCTACTCCACATTCTGTTTTCAATTGCTAGAGTACTTTGCCCACTGCGATGATAACATTACATCAATGTCAGTAAGTCCTTGATTTAGACCTCAAGGCTGAAAACACTCACCAATAATGAGATACTTTCCGGTGATACATAACGAATGTACTGATCCATGAGTGTGATCCAACTTTCTCTTCAGTGCAAATTTATTGCTAGTGTCCCAGACATAGATAGAGTTATGGCCTCCACTGTATAGCCTTCCTTTAGACTGATCTATGACCAGAGCTCTAACCCAGTGATGCAAACCTGGTATAGTATGGACCGGTTCTAGGGTTTTGGCATTCCATACCTGGACAAGAAAACACTTTTAAGTTTCTTTTTTCTGCCAAAGTTTATGAAAATATCTGTCACGTTTTCTGATAGACAGGTTCATTGAATTTCCCAACAATTCTACAAATCAAGGTGAATTCTGCACTCAAACAGCAAATCAGCTTCTATTAATACTTGCTGTCTATCACACAATCTACTAAAACTCACAACAAACTTCATTTAAAACTCACTTTATCAACAGATTTTATTTGACTTGGAAACAACTGACAGGTTATGGACATATCTTACCTTAATACATGAGTGAGATGATGAGAAGAGATTGCACCCTGCCTGGCCTAATGCACATACACAGTCACAATGAGCATCCTATGAATGAGGTAAGAAAGACATAATTAACAGTGAGCATCCTAGGAATAAGGTGAGGGAACACACTGTAGGTGAGTAGTATTCAACCACTATGTGAATCTGTACAACAGCTAGTCCTGCTCTCACAGGGACACATAATCTTGCTGGTATGGAGTTGAGACTGTCATATATATTTTTGCGGTTTTATCCATCTTGTTCTTGAAGTGCTTGGTGTTCTGTAGCACTTCTCCAAAGTCAAAGACAGACAGTATCTTGCAAGAAAACAGATTTTGAAATTTGAAAAAAAATCTGTTGTCACTATATTGTTTTTATCAAATCATAGTTGGAAACATTGATTCTATCAAGGCCTGGGAAAACACCTGATAAATCGAGGAATTCTCATTGTCTTTGATTTGCACATAATCTTACAACTACAAATCCTGCCTACAACTAAAGTCTGTGTCTGTATAAATTACTCTCATATTTTCAAGCTCACCATTCTAATCTTATGTTCAGGATTCCTTTTGTCATAATGCCAACTTCTGATAGATCGATCTGCACCAGCACTGTACAGGAAATCATCTCCGGCCAGCAGAGCATGAATCTAAGGAGTAGAGTAGTCTACAAGGTTAGTATCATACGTATAAGATAGACATAACTGACATATTAAATGAATGGATATATCTGTATTGTAACACTATCTTTTAAGTAAGACTTATGCAACCTGATGTCCAATTTTCAGTACAATTCATTTTCCTATTAATAGCCTGTTACACTGTGATCCGTGATTTTGATTCAGTCTCACAATACTATCATTAGCAACCAATAGGGAACTTGCAAACCCACCATGTTGAATGTTGCATCATGGGAAATGTGATAATAAATACTGATGAACTGGTATTGTAAACAGTACTGTTACATTGTTTGCAACCATGAATGATCAATTTCATAGTTACCCTGACGATTGTGGGAGGTTTTTTTTATCGTAGCTCCAGTTGAGGTATTATGATAACCACAGATAATCCCATAGTCCTTTGCATCTGAGCATGCTTAGTCTGGATTGCAAGTTCCCTATTCATGTGGTTTGAAAATCATTTGTTTAAACTGATTGGTTTGAAAACATGCACACAAACTGATTGGTCACATGGGGGAGTGATAACTTACGTCAGCCTACTTGACTATATTCATTATGTAAATGCACCCTCTCTGACATGAGCACAAGTCAAGAGCAATATAATTTACATATAGTGATTATGTACTATATCTACAAACAGGCATGCTGATAACTGCCATTTTTGAGGCGTGGATAAATTAATCATTTGCCATTGCTAGTATTTATAACCAGTTAGTGAGACAGTGAAGCAGAAATACAGATAGCAATGTAAAAAAACTAATTTTCCTTTGATAAGATTATTGATTTTAATATGTGAGAGTGATGGGACTCAAGAAAACTAAGACTGTTGTGAATCATGTTTGTTTTTATACTACATGGTCAACAAAGAGAGATAAAGCAGTTTATTATGTTTTACAAAGAGTGCATGAAACCAAGGGGTTGATGACATTTTACCCAGGATGCAATGCAATGCAATACTAGTAGTCTGTCATTTGACCCCCTAGCACACAATAAATGTTCTTTTTGAGCAAAATGGTGTCGTGCAAGCCAATATGTTCTTACCACAACTTCACAGGTGCTTACAACATCTGAAGTAAGATAACAGTTTCAAATACTCATATAAAAAACAAACATTGAGAAAATTGGACTGTAAACTTACTGATCCTACATGTCCTTTCAGTATTTGTACTGTGCCTCTTGCTAGTGCATCCATATCCCATATCCTAATAACACCACTATGACCTGCACTGTATAATCTGTGTTCTTTTGACACCATGCATAGGATGGAACCTTCATGACCCCTACAATCATACAAGGTAGCAATATTAGTCAGACTAAATTTGTGAAAATTGACATTAAATAAAGAAATAGTTTGGGATGGATTCAAAGTTGGAATAACGAAGTCTGTTTTATTTTGGTGACTGTGATTGTATATTCTGTGTTTTTCTTATTTTTGGACACCATGCATACGATAACCCCTACAATGACCAGCGATGTAAACATAAAGGGCAACAGCAACCAACTACTCTCTACTGTTTTCCCCAGCTACTTTTTTTGAGAATTTGTTTAAAAAATTCTTTTTTTTTCAGCCAGTATGATATACTATGTTTCCATTGTTGGACAGTTTCATGGGTCTCATTCATAGATATTACCACCTACTTTTCATATTTGACTGGCTACTTTTAAAATTAGCTACATCTCTGATGATAAGACTCATTCAAAGATGGAGTTCTCAAGTCAATTTTATTGTCATTATATGACTCCTACGAAATACATTTAAATATTATATAGAAATCAATGTGTCCTCTGAACAAATTTTGAAAATAACACATAAATTTCTTATGACACATCAACATTTTGGTGTTCCTGTATCCCTCACTGTGTGATGACTTTTAGTTAGATAGTTTTCACCATTTCGACCCAAGAGAAAAAAATTGTCTCTGATTACAGGACATACTTAGTTTGTATACACAGTATAGTAAGTGGTATTAATAAGATGACTGATCACTCATGCTGAAGTAATAGACTTAGAATAAACTTGTCTCAGTAAAACCTTGGAAAGTAATCAATATTGAAATAGACTGTGTAAATTCAGAATTCATGACAAAATATTTACAATTTCTATGCACCATTTAGATTGTATTGGTAGTAATATGTACACAACAAGTCATGAGCCTCAGAGGATGTACAGTGAACACTGGTATACTGATGGAGCAGATCATTATTGAGTACTTATCAGGACTTTAGTAATGAATAAATGTTGACATAAAGTGTGTAATTCTGTATTGAGCTAACATTGACATAGAGTGGTGGTACTCGACATACAAGTGTATATCACATGGACTTTCACTGTAGACAGTTGTTGGTTGAAAGGGAAAATGACTAATTAATACAACTTTGCAAATGAATAAAATGTCAAAATGGAAGTGTAATTCAGGAATGTCAAAATTATTCAAATTTCATATAGCTATAAATGCAGTGATTTTATGGACTATCAATGTTCACCTGTATCAAAGTTGGTAAAATCTACCCAAGTTCACCTGTATCAAAAGTTGGTAAAATCTATGAAAGTTCACCAGATTTTTCCCCTTCTGTTACCATGATGACGACATATCAAAAACCACTGTACTACCAAATATAATGTGTTGTACTCAGAACTTCATTGAACTAAAGAAGGAAATTGTTTTTTTTTTACCTTGTTCCATGGGAAAGTCAAGGACTGAATACACAATTTGACCTAGTTTATAACTTTATTTATGTTACTTACTGCAATATGTATTACCTTGATAATTTATTATTTAATATCTTACACCTCACTGTCAAATCTGTCATTACTTCTGACTGTCTTAGTCTTTGACACTTTCTTTTTTACACCTCACTGTCTAATACATCACTGTCAAACCTGTCATTATTTCTGACAGTCTTACAGTCTTTGACACTTTGTCTTTGAAGCATTATAGCTGAGGTGATTTCAGGTTACAAGAAAGATGACCAGAATCAATGTTTCATTTACCACTGAAAGTGTTAGTTTTGGGACACCTACATATATATGAACTGCATCTCATTCACGGCATGAATGTATACACGTTGACAAAGACTAAAGTATACAGCCCAAAATTTCAGGTTATAGGTACTTATTTTCCACTTCGTGTTTGGAATGAAATTTTACTTAGATAAATTTTTTGACTATGGCAAATGTTTTTTTTTTCATCTGAAGGTATATGCAGACATCACTAACTCTCTCCTGGCCATCACTCAAATGTTCTGTGCTAAGTGAAAAACAGTTACCCAGTGTGAAAGCATAAGTTTGACACAAAATAAAAGCTGCCACAAAATCAATAAAATGTTACTGTTCACTTTGCATTCCTACATGTAAGTTGTATTATTCAAAGTACATAAAATGTGATTGAAGTTTATTGTGCAATAAAATTTTTTATTTCTGAAATGATCAAGATATATTGCAAAAAGAGATTGTTAGTCGTTAAAGACAATGACCGCTCTCCTTTGACGTAAAGAATTTTAGAAAGGGATTGAGAAAATGAAGATTAAAATAATCAAGATGGTAGTAGAGTAATGTATAAATAGAACATACCGACCATGTCAGTCATACAGGAGATTAATTTGACGATTTCTTGGGAAAAGTATACAGTGAGTGTTCTGTCTTTAATTTTCATGGCACACACACTGCATTGGTCATTATGGGATATACATGTAGTTATAGGTACACGAATAACTTGTGACATTCTTGCATATTAAAGATTTGTCACAGTCAAATTTAGAAAAGGTGAAAATCATAGCAGGGATGTAGCTAGTTTGCTAATTTTAAAAGTAGCCAACAAAATGTGACATTTAGGCAGTCACATCTTGGAACGGTACTTATTAATCTGCCCAATGATGGCAATATGCTGGTTGAAGGAAAGAATTTTTTAACAAATTCTTGAAAAAGTAGTCGGTAAAACAGTGCAGCTTTTTACCGACTACTGACCCTTATCTACATTCCTGTATGGTCAAATAATTTGTGTTTGTTGTATGTGAACATTGTAAATATGGCACAATAAAAATTGACATACATTTTACAATATCATGAATCTTCACACTGAGTAGGAATATTCCCCTGAGATTTCTGCAGACATAAGAATTCTACCCTGAATCTCACAGGTACAAATCAATGAATAATACATATCCAATTTTACATTTCTCTTTTTCTCTCTACAAACATAATTCTCCAGAGAACCAAACAGTGTTGGTTGTCAATATGACTACAGAATGGTACACAGTGTATCATACAATTGTATGTATCCCCTCTAGGGCTATATTGCTTTAACCCTTATAGATGCCATAGACTTTTCATGCAAAAGACTCCCTAGGACAACGACTTTTTCCACTACCGGTAGTAAGATCTTACATACTCTACACTTATCAACTTCAACTTGACAGGAATAATTAAATATACAATCAATCTTATTTTTTCCTTATCCATCCATTACAGATATATTGACAGATGAATATTAATGTATCCGGATATAGGTGAAGAGGTGAAAATTGGGTTTATGCAAATTGGTAAACTATATGCCTATATGCAGATGTGGCCTGGGAAGGGACTGTCTGCATATATGCAGACGTGGAGTTTTGAGGGTTAAACAGAATTTATCAGGTATGTATTTTGCATCAAATGCTTTTAGCGATAATGGAAAGTTTCAAAGAAAATGATGATAGAAGTAAATAGTTTTAGTACCAATACACTTTACTGGAACTTACCTAAGGGTACAATACACTGTATTAGAACTTACCTAAGGGTACCAATACACTTTGTTAGAACTTACCTAAGGGTACAATACACTGTATTAGAACTTACCTAAGGGTTTCAATACACTGCATTACAACTTACCTAAGGGTACCAATACACTTTATTACAACTTACCTAAGGGTACCAATACACTTGAATTCAAATGGCATCATCCATTTTTCTAACTTGCTTAGAACCTCAAGACTACCGCTTGCACTGAGAGACTTTGGCTTGCCATTGTAGCTGCCTGCAAAGATACAAAAATAGTTGTTATCAGCTGTGTTGGTGGTATCTTTACTGTATAATATCTGTGAGTATTGGGAATAAAACTTGATTTGCGAAAGAAAACATTGCAATATGAGTGTTTTTTGTTAACCACCAAACACAGTACAGTCTATCTACATTTTCTTTTACACTTTGGTAAGTAAGACAGACTGAGTGGGCGATGAAGCAAATTTAAATCCTCCTAATTAAGACAGAGTACCAGCTGTTCATGACAGTTGGACAATAATTGTGATACATAGATAAATACAGTTATAAATCATAGACTGCAGTCATTTTAGAACTGAACAAGCTGAAAAATGCAGCAGTCATTTTAGAATTGAACAAGCTGAAAAATGCATTAATTTAATTATTTTGGTGACTGCTTTCTTTACTAAGCTGTAAGCATAGCTATACTTTACAAGGTAACTGTTTTTATTTTTGGAACTTATATCAACAAAAACTTCTTTTTTTTAAAAGAAAACTGAACCAAAAATTTGTAGATGAATTGTTCTTTTTTTCCCCTTTTATACGAGCCCTTACTGTAGCAGTTGATCATCAGTATTTCTGTTTATTGTGCTTTGACGTTAAAGTCTATTTAATGCAAACTGATCTGACATCTATAGCTGTTTTTGTACTCTATGGCACAAGATGTCTTCAGATATTGTACAAATCATATAGTTTGGATCCAGAGTGACAGTATATCCTGGTTGTCAGTAATTGTACATCTGTACTCTCTCATGCTAAATTTTATGTTGCAATTCACATCGTAACAATCAATGTCCTTCAAGTATTCAATTAAATGTTAGAATTGATGGCGCCATAGTTACACCCACTCAATACCATTATCTACACCATGGTTCTATTTGTATACCTGATCAGTAGATGAAGAGATGAAGCAATTCATCATGTTGTGTCACAAACTGATATCAATGCATTATAAATGTAATATACCCTATAACTGCCTCACTTTATCTCTATCACTACCTAGCACTGCTCCCTTTATCAACTCAAAGTGCCCCCTCTCTTAAACTATGTCCCATCACTGCTTTACGCTGCACCCCTTCATCAACTCAAACTGCCCCCTCACTGTGTTCCCCTCATTGCTTCATATTGCCCCCTTCATCAGCTCTCACTGCTCCGCACTGCCTCACTATAATTGTCCCAATCACTGCTTTACGCTACCCCCTTCATCAACTCATACCATCCCCTCACACTGTCCCACCCCCACCCCCCGTTTCCTACTTCACTAACTTTAACTGCCTCGTCATTACTTCGCACTGCCCTATTCAGTTGAGATTACATATGATTCAAACCCCAAACAAAATTATATACACTTGTCCCCTTTAGTGTATCACCATTGTGCAAAGTTTAAATGTAATTTGGCTGCATGTAGCACAATGGAAAAGACGACACAGATATACCACATACACATGCACACATATATGAGCAGATACATATGTATGGATGTGACTTACTGCAAGAACTCATTTGGGCACTGCATGAAGGAAAGGGAGGGGGAGGGTGAGAATGTAACTACTTGTTGATTTAGAACAAATAAGATATACAGGAAAGTACAAGAATTCAAACAACTCTACACAATAAAGTAACGTAATAAGTACAAGTGTGCCATCAATAATTACTACATTTAGTAAATAATTACATAATAATTTTATGGACAAATCTTAAATTCAAAATAAAAATTCTTCCAAAGTTTATTTTCAAAAACTCTTGCCATGACTTGGAAACCTTGAAGATATTTTAGAATTGATATGTTGATGACCTTAAACTAATTTTGAAAAGTCAAAATTACTTGAAATATTAGAGAGGTTTAGATGCATGTATTTACGTGTGTTCTAGATGCATAGCATGATATAGTCACATGATAGTCACATGATTGAAGCAACCCATGTGTTCTGTATCAGATGTTACTATGCCAAAAGAGTGGTCTATGCACAACTGTAAATATGTGTTAAGTTTTTGTCATTTTTCTTTTATTAAATGTCATAATTTTTTGAGTTAAATTTTGGAAATGAAGCTGTAGACAAATTTTGTTTTTTTTCCTTTGGGTACTTAACTTGCATGACAAATATCTTAAGTACAGACAAGTTTGGAAAACAAAGTCATGTGCTTGGCCTTCTGAACAGAAACATCTGCACATTCCTCTGTCTTTCAACTTTGTGTTTTTAACACATAGCTAAACACAACTCTATAGGAGTCATTAAGTGTACGCCTGCATGATAATGCTCCCATGTGCGTAGTATGCATTCTAACATATATCTAAACCTCTTTATCACAAAGCTAGAACCTTTGAGTGGTATAAAAAGAAAGTACACTTGTGTACAGTTTTGATCCTCCAAGAATCCCGTAAACCTGGATTGAGTTCTTTGATAATATCTATCTATCTATCTACCTATCTCTAATACATGTCAGAGATTGATTGCATCTATGTAGCAATGTAATCAGCCAGGGATACATCCATTATAACTTTGTACTCAGCTGGGAAATCAAAGCCAAGGAAAATACACGCTTGAGTTATGAAGCAAAAACACTCGGTGAATTTTTTCTGAATAAATACCGCTGTTCTGGAAATTAGGTTACATGTTTGTTGGACCACATAAAAATTATTCAAACTATACAAAAAATTGGAGTAGTGATTTTGATACTACATGTATTTGTAATTTCATGACATCTCTACATCAAAGAAAAATATGGAAATGGTTGGGCAGCACCTAACAGATTTTAATTCATTTAGAAGAAAAGGTTAACTTTTCAGAACAGATCTTTGTGTCAAATGTTTTTTATCCAACAAAACCCAATCATGTATGAGTGCCAGTATGGTGTACTCTAGCCTGTAAGATTCAGGCATTCCTTTCACTTATATAATGCATAGCGAGTGAATACATAAACAGACCAAAGGCTGGACCTCTAACACTAGACTGGGTGTACTCTGGGTATTTGCACCAATGTCTGAAGTGATCTCTACTGTACTCTTGTGAGTGTGGTGAGTGAAAGTTTAGCAGAAAAGATCGCAACAATGAGTATGGAGATGGTAAACCCAATGGTAACACATACTTTAGTATAAACACTGATAGGAGCCGTTCTGGTTGTTGGAATTATGGATTTGACTGCTCCCAAATAATCATGGTTTACGTCTTTTACTATTAGAGATTACTTATCTCAGTTTTTGTTTATGTTACTTGGTTGGATGTGACTTTATGAAAAAACATTTGATCATTGAAACTTCATGTAATATTGATTTACATCATGCACTGACACCTGCCACACAAGGGACTAAGGGATGATCACACAAGGTCTCAATATGCAAACTTTGTTCGTTTGGGGTGGGGTCCTGGTGTCAATGCGATTACTGAACTTCATTTTGCACTTCTAACTAAATTGTGAAAACTTTCTCGCCTTCAATTATAACAGGTTTCTGTATTTACTACCGAGGTGTTGATAAGTTGATAAAAGATGTGAGATATGGTGCTGAGTTTCTGGTAGTATGTGTTTACCATCATGTTTTACATTGCATCAATCATAGTGGTGTGACCAGTACAGTTTTCATCATATTTCACACCACATATAAACATGTGATGTCACACTTGTGAACGTTCGTTTAGGGAGGGGTTTTGTCCTAAATGAATGAAGTTTGTTTATTGAACTTGAGTGACATTGTGCGATCGTCCCTAACAAACTTGGCCATTATATCACACACACTATCAATTCTACTTACTGTTTATAAGTTTCTTAGCTCCATTGGGAATATAGGCAGATATAATTGTCTGTTGTTGTTCCACAATGTGTTGAACTTGATCATACTTCTGCTGGAGATTATTTAAAGCACTGTAATATAAACAAAAAGACACACATGATGAGAAGGATGAAATACTTCTGGTTATTTTTTTTAAATAGCTTTTTCTTACATAGTCAAATGTGCCAAAAGAAGCAGGACTCAACAGAGTGTTTGAGGCACAAATGATTTTAACAATTTTGCTGATTGGTTGAATCTTTCTAAAAATATTTGCATACTGTAATCACTTCAACCAATCATGATCATGTACCGGTATATTCATTCAGTGGACATGCTCATCTCTAAGGTCTGTACTTAGATGTGAATGTATGTGAGTGTACATATATGCCTATGTGTTTCTGAGTCTGTCTGTCTGTCTGTCTCTCTTTCTCCATCTCTGTGTATGCTGTCTGTCTGTCTGTCCGTCTGCCTGTCCATCTGTCCGTCTGTCTGCCTGTCTGTCTCTCTTTCTCTATCACTCTTTGTATGCTGTCTGTGTGTATACATATACTCATCTGTCTGTGCATGCATGTGTCTGTTTGTGTACCATGTCTGCCCAGAAACACATTCACATTTCACATCACATAAGAGAGCCCTCTTACATTCAGATTTTGACATTTATCATTTCCTGCATGCACAGAATTTGTTTTATCTGACATGAAGTGTTTTTCTAACTGCATTGAGTACGCAATCTACAATCACTGACTGTACATAGTATTGTTATATACATGTATTTGATGAAACATATCCACAGTTTAGAATAATTCAATTAATATTGTCAACTGAGTGATCAGAATCACTGAATTACTCTAAAATACACACAAGTAATGAAATCAACGTTATAAATACATTCCATACATGTAAGTTGTTTCAAGGTATTAAATCTATTCAGATTAAACCTTAAATTATTCCTAGCCTGGTGCCTTAACAATGACAAGTGAAGTAAAGAAAGGTGTAATCCAAACGACCTACACTTCAGCAGCTACCAGAATTTCCTAGCAATATAGCATTCTTATCAAATTTATGTTGTCTAACACCTAAGGTATAGAAATAACCCATGCCAACATTCCTACTACATAATTAAATAACATTACATTCCACATAAAAACATGCCTGAGGTGTGATGTCACTTTAATTGACAACTATAATTATAAATGTCTACTGTACCACATTAACTTGCAATATTGTGAAAAGGAATGGAAATTTCTGTTTTATAGCCAGAAGGATTCTAGTAACATAATTGGGTTTTAAAACTATATGTAAATACCTCCTTTATTTAAATGAGTTGAACCTATCATGGACAGTCCACTACCATTACATTGACACACTGGTAAAATGTGAGTAGCAATTTATGGAACCAAGGTCTTCATCAAAAAGGTGTCAAGGAAGCTAATACTAATAGTCAACTTTACTGAATGACATATATTGGCAGGTAGTGCAGCAATATAGAATACCCTCTTTCCTAGTGATATTGTTTTTACAATACTAAAATTCCATCAACTCAATCTTACCCTTGAGTACATCTTTATCGTTAAAGGACAATGTTAGCTTAGGATTAATTTTTAACATTTAGGTATGAAAAACAATTGTCTAGCAATGCTACTATAATACTAGAAAAACGTGGTCAAAAACAACAATTATAATTTGGGCGTGAAAAGAAGTTGGTTCCAAAAAAAAAGAGTGATCCCAATTTCAACCCAATGGTTTCACTGATGAGTAAAACAGTAATTCAAAACCACGGGATTCAGACATTGGGGTTTAACAATGTGTATTTGTCTGTTTAAGGTATATATTAAAGTTACCTTTCATGTGTAGTGGAATTAAAGAGCTGGACAAGAGAACCAATATTACTGAGTTGTAAAAACATTACCTCTCACTAACTTATCTGTCAACACACTTACTACTACTACTACTACTACTACTCCACTGTTGTTACACATAAAACTTTTATAAAGAGTTCCTGAACGTTCTCATGTGGATTTTCTTTCTGGTGTGTAAAACCCGTGTGAAAGTCATTTCTTGTTTGTGAAACTTTTTATTCCTGTGAGAATGAGCGTTTATTGTTACCATAAATGAAAACAATCTAGCTATCATGTATCAGAGTAGACTGTACTACATCTACATTGCATGTATGAATGTTGTTCTTTCTTTAACTGTCTGTGTTTTTTCTTCATGTTTTGACCTGACCTGATCTGTGCTATCACTTTCCTTGTCGTAATACAGGCAAGCTAATGTATATATTCTATTGTACAAACCACTATATTTAGTTGCAGTGCAACACAGGTAAACAATCGCATTGTGTAGTTTTAAATGTCACTGTGTGGTCATTTTCAGTCTTCCCACACTAGTAATATCATAGGAGTAGAAAGACTGATCATGTCAGGAAGCTGTATGACCCCCCCCCCCCCCAAAAAAAAAAAAAAAAAGAAAAAAAAAAAGAGAAAAATTGAGAAAAATGTGAACAATTCACTTACAATGACATTTTTAATACCAATACTGTCAAATACAACATAAGTTTAAAAACTTTCTGACAATCATATTTTTTTGCATGTTCTTTCCACATATCTCTACATGCAAGGCACAAAAGTGCAATAATTCTCCCATATGGTTGACATACCGAATTAAATCTGGCCACTTTCATTCTACATTTATGTATATCGACATAATCTTTTCAATCATGATATCCTGTTGTTTTTGTGGCATACTGAGTTTACACTGTAATCACAAAAATAATCCTTGGTTATCACTTTAAAGAAAATAACCCAAATGTAAAAAAAGTTGTAACAGTTTTATTCTAAATATATGTTTTTGTATTTTTTTGCATGTATGTATATGGTACTTAATGAATTGAAAAGTTCTAGAAAAAATGACATCCCAGACAAGTACCAATATACTAACAAACCCGAGGGACTACAGAGTTTAGATTCAGCAAAACAGTGTCTTCTACATTTCGTAGGTTTTTCATTACAAATTACATAAAAACAAAATATAGACACTAATAGCAGGCAAGCATATAAAGTCACACTCACTGTGAACACAAATCAACATCATTGTCAAACTGACAAATAGTTGCTTTGTGTTCACAGTGAGATTAAATGTAATATTTCATGTGCATCTATGCTATCAGTGTCTATATTCTGATTGTGTAATTTGGAACAAAAAATGTTGTGTGATGTATTGTCCCATGCAATTGAAATTCTGGTTTCTGGCTTGGTAGTATAACAGTCAGGGGCTCATGAATAATGCATGAGTACAAAGCAAATAGTCAAATGCCATTGGTCCTTTGTATAGTGGCTCAGATCCTTGTTGAATGTTCTCCTGCCAAATCATACATCAAGTCCTCTGACAGATGATGGTGTGGTGAATATCATACATCCATGGAAGATTGACATGGAAGGTGTAGATGGTTATAGATTGGGTTAAGTGTAACAAACCGCTAATAGAAAAAAATGTCCCATGAGATAACTGTATTTACACACTTAATTTGCAAAAAAACTCTCAGTAATACTTTAAAAGGTTTGTGATGGCAAAGTGCATATTTTTCAGGAAGAGATTACCATTGATGCATTAAAGTTCTAATTGCATAAATGTATAGATTTATTTTTTTAAATGAACAGCGTTTAGGTTGATGAGGATAATTGTGGTTTTATAATTAGTTTGTGTTTTAAATGTATTTGACAATAAACAAGTTTTACTTAAATTCAATACCATGGTCAAAAGACTGAATTATGTTTGATACATTCTCACAAACAAGAGCTGTTATTCCTTCTTTGACACAGCGAAATAATGAATATGTTAAACCTCTTGGACAGTGTTGTAAAAGAGGCTGTGGTTAAAGACAACGGTTTGATATTGAATTTGTCACATTCTTCAGAAATATGGAAAGCGTATGGTAGCAATAACAATAAAATTATAAGAATACTGTGAACTCCTAATACACATCGCCTTTCTACAATAAAAGATGATGAATTTCACGTATAATTAATACAATTTACATAAACTGCTTCAATCATTTCCTTCAAATAGACTTTAACCCTAATTAAGATTCTTTTTTTTTCAAATTTTTAAAGTTATTTTGAACAATTTGATTATGAAATCACACGTGAAATTAGTAAATTATGATCTAAAGTGATATGAACATGTTATTGTTCACATACAGAAATGTAAAGTCAGTCATTTCAACTTTTATGACAAGTATGCAAATGTATAATTGATATGCATAGGACATGCTAATCAATATGCATAAAAGATAAAACATACTGATTTGCATCTCATTCATATTAAGTATATGCTAATGCATCACAGTGGCTAATCGTTGCCATGTTATATATTAAACTTTGTTTTGAAAGTCTTACAAAGTGATTAGGCTAATGGTATACATGTACAGCATTTATATACTGACTGCATTACTTTGCAATAAATACCCAAAGGTATTATCAATGTATAGTTGTATACAAAATAAGTTTCTGGGGACTACATCATGTATTCATTATTTACCTCTGTAGTTCAGAGTTTACTTTTCCTCTATAGATGAGACTTTCCGTATAAAGAAAGGTTAGCTTTGAGATGTAGGGCAACAACATCCTGTAAATGGCAGGTGAACAGAAGGAAACGCAACAAGGCAGGAATACATGTACTTTCCCAATATTGTATTCCCAGGGCTGTTCACGGAAGTCATTACCTGTTCTATTACATGACTTTTGTTAGTAGCATAATACTGACCATTTAATTCTCTTACAAACTACCATAACACTGTACCATGCCATATTTCATCTTTTCTATTACTGTATGTAATTACAGTTGAACTACTTGCACACACACATGAAGCCTCTTGTCCAGTACATAATAGCGTTTTTTTTCACCAAATTTTCTGCAATTTGTGATCATTATATAACACAAATAATATTTTACTTCAAGTCATGAGACACTCAGTGTGCACAGGATTCCTGTGAAGGGACATTGCAGGACTACAAAATTAATGATAGTCCAGCATCAACAGACTACCAATTTTTGTCATGGGGTTACTATAATTTGCAGCTGGTAGCCAGCTCAGGCTAAATAGATACTCTTTATCTATAATAGATGGTTCTTTAAGTATATTAGCACCTACATGTATTTCCCAAGAAGTCCAGTGAGGGCCATCCCTCATGGGTGCAGTTTTAAGGGCAAACTACAGATGATTGTACAAGGACGGAAAAGATGGAAAATTTTGGGCCATAAAATTATTATGTTATCACATACATATATTGTATTTGCAATCATGGGATTCCTTTATTTTCAGTTTTGGAACAAGTGACTATGGGTCATCATCCTTGATAGGCTACCAATTTGGGAAGTGTAAGTCAATGTGATGAATCCTGCTTTGAGTTACATGCAATGCAGTCTGTAAGATACAGACATTCATGCCATGCTCAGCCAGCACCATGGTTAAGAAGCCTGATAGGGCTGAACAACACAGCATATCTTACAGTCTACATGCTATGATATTATCTGCCTTCATGAATTCACATTGGAATTACATTATACGTCATACTTTGCAGTTAAGACAGTTATCGTGAATCAAACAATCAAATTTGGAATAAGTTTAACATAGACATCTACCTTGCCATGCCAAAGAATGATCCAGGTATAACTATAAATCTTGTGTTATCATATTCAAATTTGTTCTATTAACCCTTTCATTCCTAGAGACGACATTGGAATAAATAGAAACTTGATTGTAAGAACATTTTCTAAAATTTAAGAATATTACTTCATTGGGAAGTAATATTTCTTGAATTCTGGTCTAAAATAAAGTTGATCTTTTTCCAAAAATTACAGAGAAACAAGAATTTTTGTTCAAAAATTTTGGCGGGAAAGTTTCTAGTCCTGAAAGGGTTAATACAGCATGTAAGTTGTATTATGATAAATATCTCAATATGGATATTACTGCCATCATAATATCTTTATCACCATAAAAATCCCATCAACCTGTTTATTTTTAGACATTATTATATTAAATATGAAAATATGGACATACAATTTACCATTATACCAACCACTATAATAACAGTTAGAAAATTGAAAAATATGAAATGTGTATTCATATATTATTAGATGATTTTTAATTTTTTTGACAAATCAATATTTGTTATAGCAAATATCTGATGAAATTGGAGACAGAAGAAAATATTGTAATTTGTCATCGCCATTGAATTTAAAATAAATTTGTTTGAAGAATACACAATTTATCAATAGAACCAAATGTTGCAATGTTTTACTTTCAATATGTCAATGTTACACTGTAGTGTTATCAATATACAAAAATAGTAACTGTATGACCATGAGATATTACATTATCGTTAATCAATGTCTACTAGAAATATACAATTGTTAATATACATTATACTACATTATACACGAACATGTACAAATTCATTATAGAATACTCTAACATATTCAGTACTTTGAACACATTGAAATTGACTGAATAGTGCATTCAACTCACTGATGATGTCATCATGACATCATCACATTCTTTGTCATGTAAATGAGCAAGACCACCATATTGTTTACATTCTACCAGTTATCTTACCCCTGTTTTCTGTGAATCACATTGAAAGATTTTGATCAAAGGGGGATTTGTGAATTATATGGGCACATGTAAATACTTGCACACAGATGTCTTTGTAATAATACATCCATCCATCCATCAAAGTCAACAAAAACACAGCTGTTTGCACTGTCAGCGATAAGGATTTCACATCTAAAGCAAACATTAGGATGAGAGTGAAATGATCTCTTCGTCAAATATTGCTTTCTAGTTAAGCTGTTGTTATTAAAATAAATAAGTACAGATAAATTTCTCAGAATATTGCAAATCCTCTATCAACAGGATTATTATTTAAATATTTGTACATACATTCCTCTCTCAATATCGGCTACTGTACAATGTATGTACAGATACAATTCACCATCTTTGCAAAGGTTCGCAAACATAATAACAGCAAGAGAGAGAGAGAGAGAGAGAGAGAGAGAGAGAGAGAGAGAGAGAGAGAGAGAGAGAGAGAGAGAGAGAGAGAGAGAGAGAGAGAGAGAGAGAGAGAGAGAGAGAGAGAGAGAGAGAGAGAGAGAGAGAGAGAGAGAGGGGGAGAGAGAGAGTGAGAGAGAGAGAGAGACAGAGACAGAGAGAGAGAGAGAGAGAGAGAGACAGAGACAGAGAGAGAGGGGGGGGGGAATAATGAACTCAAATAATGTACCCATAAATTTTGTTAGAAACAATGGCTAAAAATCTTTTGAGGAACACATTCAGAAAAGATTAAGAGAGATCGTAGAAAATCCATACTTGAATGGGAATAAATATGAATTGTGACCAAAAAAATGAATTTATATCAGGGTTTTGAACAAAAATACAAAATTTATATTTCATTGGGAGTTCTGCATTGTACTCCTACACATACAGTATACATTCGAGAATAGACAAGTACATCTTCAGAAGAAAGAGCAATTGCATTCTAGAAGAGCATTGTGATATTTATACATGTACATCTTGATTATCTGTGTGTGTGGGTGGACTTACAAAATGTTAACAATGTGCTTAATGGTGATGCATCTCATCTAATGGTAAAAGCATAGATTAGTATTTCAGTTCCTGGAAACATCTGAACTACATATTTCATGATGTAGTGCTGACTGTGTACACATCACACGTAATCATGCAACTGTTGTATAGGGTATATAGATTTCTTGGGGCACTCTCTGCCATATTAAATATTCAGTGAGTAATAAATAAATAAGTAGATCTGTAATATGACTGGTTATGATTACCATTAAACCAGGACACAAATAGATTCAAGGATATTTACAAGACTTATACAATATTGATTTGAATTGAAGACCTGAGGTTGTTCATTATTTCTAAAAATACCATATTTGACCTATTTCGTTCTTTGTTACCTCCCCCCCCCCCGTATTACTTTTCATCTACCTGCTGAGACTACAGAGAAAAAAGACTGTAAAAATATTGCTTTCATCTCTAGATTGTGCAGCTGCATGCTTCAGTGATCAAGTCAAATGAATGAATTCACTCTCTGATCTCCAAATGCTCACAAGTGATAGATTGTCCATAAATTTACACTATCACTATCAGAAGAAAGGAGATTACATTCACAGATAAATTTTCATCTTCTGTCCACCTGACTGTACAGCATTGAGCAATATAATGTAGTGTGTCAAGTTCAAAAATCCATAATAAGTCAAATGTGAGGGTATTTAGATATTATACATTTGTATTATATAATTCATTAATGATCAAATTCATAGCAAAAATGCATAAATATTGATTATTTATAATTCACACAGCTTTTAATAATACTTTGTTTGTTTAGCCCAATCAGCCATGGCAACGTTCAACAACTTGTGTATCATATCCTGTATAAGTATTTGATCTGCCAAGCTGATGAACAGTTTGGTCATCCATGGTTTGTTTTATACAGGGTTTATACATATATTCAAAGCAAAAGCAAACCTCTATTAAATTTCCATCATGTATGTAAAACTAACCACAGTAGCAGTATTACAGATATTTAAATGTAATCTATTCCTAGCAAATTAAGTCATTCAACAGAAATGGCTGACATTGTGTCTATAACCTAAACTAAAATATTGATAATTTGGGGCTATAGATGTTGAAAGAGTAAAACGGTTCAATATTCTTGACAAGTGATCAATGTAAACTGGTTTGAGTGTGATTGGGTTGTATCGGTGTAAATGAGACAGAGGGATGTAGTTGTATAATGGATATTATCAAGTCATTACCACAAAAGGAGCTGTGGTGTTAGTAGGATATACAACTCAACACTCATGACTCTCATTGGTAATGCAGACAGGTAAAAGTGGTATGAGTTTGATCTGGGAAATTAATGTCCCTAAGAACATGTACTCAGTTGTCATCATGGGATGAACGGTGTCAGAGAAACAGTAAAGAGGTTGTTTTTGGTAAAAATTGGGATTCCACTAAATGAGGAGAAACCGTTTAAACATTGCATAGATACCGAGTGCAATGTATCATAAGGTTGGTGGGAGGATTCCTGTAATCTACTTTGGGAACTGAACCAGATTTTACCTATTTTCTACCTCACAGAATTGACTTACTGAAGACACTAAATAATGTAATTACACATGTTTGTTAACTTTTGAAATTTCAGAATCAAATAAAAATAATTATATCCAGAGAAACATTTCATAATTATACTTTTATATTGTTCAAAAAGACCAACAATGTTGTAATATTATTAGAGGTTATTTCATTTAATGGGTTAGATGAATTGAATACCCTTAGGCTGTGTAGCTGTATGTATACTGGGAACCCAATTGTTACTGATAAAGAACTCAATATACATATAATGTGAACTGTAGGATATGTTTACATACCATTCTGTCAAGAAATAGCTTTCCATTAAAATGTACACTAATTTCTGTCAAGAAACAGCCACTTTTACTTATAAATGAATTCTGTTGATGTTACATTTGTGATCAAAGTACATGCAAATGTTACAAAATATAATTTAGAAGTAAAGGTTTGTTTAATTTGAGTTGTTTGAGGGCGTAAGTTCAAATAGTGCCAATGGCATTGTAGCACAATTGTATTTAGCTGTTGCTATGGGCATGGTCTTGTTGCTAAGCATATATGTATACATTTTTTGGAATCTGTATTCACTTCCCATCCCTGTTGTTGTCTTTGTAATATGCATCATCATTTCACTGTTGCTTAGGGCATGGTCATGGTTGTTGCTAGGACCAATTGTGTCAAAATGTTTTCAACAATAACTGCAGAGTAACACCTCCAGAAATATCCCCTCTAACTTTAACCCCATTCACCATACAGTTTCAAGATGTAAGGTTTTGACCCAAAATACCTAATTTGCATATCACTGATGGGATTATCATGTTGTGAATACAGCTTCATCTACACATGCCCAGATGCCTCCCCATTAAATTTTAGCCCAATTTGCTCAGTAGTTTTGGAACTATAGATTTTTGACCAAAAATACACATATGAACAATTCTTAATATAAACACCTTGAATAACGTTCCAACCAACTTTGGGCCCAATCTGCTCAATAGTTTTGAAATTACTGGTTTTTGACCCAAAACACACATTTTTATACCTAATTTGCATCATGTTATGAACAATTCTTAATCTAAACACCACTAAGAACATTCCCATCAAATTTCAAACCCATCTACCCAGTAGTATTTCAGTTTAAGTTTTTTGACCAAAATCACATTTTTTAAAACCCAAATCACATGTTGGTGGCAAGATCATTTTGATTTGAACAAGTTCCCAACCATACACCCAACGTAATATACCCACCAAACATCATAGCAATTGCTCCAGCAGTTTTTGACTTTAAGTTGTTTACACACACAGACAGATAGACAGACAGTTAGATAGACAGACAGACACTTTGCCATGCGGTGATGCCTATAGCACTACTGAACCTAAGAAGTTCAGTTGTGCTACAAACCATTGTATGTGTACTTCCCATGGCTTATTACACAAAATATTTCATAAACCTTTAACATGATTTTAATTTAAATACGAATGGACTATTTTTGTGGTTTAAGACTAAAATAGTATAGCTACAAAATTGACAGGAATGGGTGAATTTTGATAACATAATTTTGTTGGAAAACATCATGTACTAACTGAATGTTCAAAACACCTTGATATGCTGTAATATAACTCTCTACTCATACTGTCTTGTCAATCACCTTAGCAACAGTCTAACCAAACAGAGACGGTACTTTGAAGACAATACTTCTCAGAAGCTGTCAGGAAATTAACTTCACAATGTCTGTGTACATGGGATGGAGTTGGTTTGATCAATGACAAGAATTGTACAACATTCACACATTCAATGTAAATACATGTATATGATAACACTTTTTATGAGGCTTAAATAGTACCCAAAGGAGAGACATGTAAGGTAGACACCTTCCTTCACACTTCAAGTTATTGTTAACATTAGATATATTATATAGTGACATCATCTAAAATATATCCCAAAATACACAGCAGACTTTGCAATGTACTCTGTGTGTGTGTGTGTGTGTGTGTGTGTGTTTGTGTGTGTATGTGTGTGTGTATGTATGTGTATGTGTGTGTGTGTGTAGGAGGGTATGTTAACTTACTACGTACATAGTACCAATATATGCAGATGTATGTATGTGTGTGTGTGTGTGTGTGTATGTGTGTGTGTGTGTGTGTGTGTGTGTGTGTGTGTGTGTGTGTGTGTGTGTGTGTGTGTGCATGTTTGCAAGCAAGTGCATGTTTGTGTACATGCAGAATGATTCAAACCATGCATTTCCTTACATTCAATAGTGCATTCACACATGTCCATGATTGTGTTTGCTGACACATACACATATTGAGGTGTGACAGGAAAAGTCATACAAATCAGTCCAGTTACTGAGGTAGTCATACATATATTAACCTTTCTACCTTGCCTGAGTCGCACCAGTAGTTAAAAATACATCGCTATAAAATGTGCATGTACATACATTGCCACATAAACACACTACATGTAGTCTAGCTATTTGGGTATTTTGTCTGTCCGTCAGTATGACAAAATTGGTGAATACCTTTAAGATTATCTCTGGGGTTTCTCAGAAAACCTGAATTCTTATCATGAATGTTTCCAAAAATTGCAAAGGTTTCTCTGCATACTAATAAATGAAATGAGGGTTTCTTTGTAACTTGATATGAATATCAATATTGTACATCATATAATATGAGATGAATGTGCAAACATGAAATTGGAAGTCTGCAGTCAAATACTACTAGAAGCTGGAGACACCTACTACTAGTACTAGCCAGAAGAGTTGAAAATCAAACTGGAGAACTATTACCCATGTATAACTTCTGTGGTTGTTGTACAGGTTTATCTACAAATTTCATTTTTTTTCTGTTGATGTTGCATACATGTACATGTAGTATGATGGATGCCACACTGACTTGTAAAAATCTCACTTGTAAAATTCAGCATAAAATTTGAGAGCAAGGTGTGTTGTGATATATTGTAAACATATTGAACACTAATTCAGATATTTTCCTATACAGTCAATAAACCCCTATCACATGCTCTTGTCAGCAACAAGTGTCTCATTTTAGAATGTTTTTCAGCAATTCAAACCACATTGTAAATACCCAGCAGGGCAAACAATACAGGGAGTGGACAGGACGTCATATGTTGTGAATATTGATGCATATATATGTACATATCGTATCATATTATAGCTAGGCGAATCCACAAACCTATGAGTTGGCCCAAATGCTTACAAAAATAGGAAAATGTCTCTATTGAGACGGATTTCAGCAAACTATCGCACATTAAACTAGAATAGGGGTATTGAGGTGGAAGGAACAATACAGGGAGTGGGCAGGATGTACTAGGTGCAGAATATTGATGTATTTAAATCACATGTACATATCATATTACAACTAGGCACATCATATGTATCCATGCATTGCAGTGAAACCTTTAAAATAATAATTCAGGTATTTTTCTACACAGTTAGTGAACCACCATCAGCACCTGTCAACAAGTGTCTGTCAACAAGTGTCTGTCGACAAGTATTTCATTTTAGAATGTCTTACAACAAACTATACTACATTAAAGTATTGGGTATTTAGGTGGAAGGAACAATACAAGGCATGGACAGGATGTTTTAGGTTGTGAATAATACTGATGTACAGACATGTATAGAGCTGCTGGGTGAATCAACAAACCTTATAATTTGGTCCAAATTTTTTTAGTGTCTCATTTTAGATTTATTTCAGCAAATAATGATGTCCTAGGATGTGAATACTATTTCATGATTGTACACATGTACATTATATCATATTAAAACTAGGAATACAGATGCATCAACAAATCCATTAGTTGGGCAAAATGTTTACAAATCAGAAAGTGTCTCTCATTTTAGGTTATCTTACAAGGTAGGGTTTATCTTCGCTTGCAAATGCTATGAAACGATGTATTAAGATCAGTGAGACTGATCATAAGTTTTCATGTTGAGATGGACACAATAAAGATAACACACAAACATCCATTACATAGTGTCTGCGCTATATTTTGTTAATTTTGTATTTGTTTTTGTAATTATTCACTGTGATCTTGATACATCATTTGGTAGCATTTGCAAGCGAAGACGAAATATCCTGTATAGCCAACTATACTACATTAAACTATTGGGTATTTATATTAAACTATTGGCGTATTTAGGTGGAAGGAACAATACAAGGAGTAGGCAGGATGTTCTGGGTTGTGAATACTGATGTACATGTCCATACATGTACATATATCATATTACAGCTAGGTGAGTCCAAAAACCTTACGAGTTTGTCCAAATGTTTACATGCAAACAGGAGAGTATAATGACTATATGGATTAACATTCATGTAGTGTGAAGTCTAAGGAGCTAGTAGATTCAAGAGTAAAATTACTTGCAAAGTTCAGTCGAGGTTATATAGTTTAGGAAAACACACAATTATTCAATGACCTATTGGTAAAGAATTATATTAATCCTTTGAGAATGGGGCAATATTTCTTAGTGCAAAATGAAGTTAATGTATGATCTCAGAATATTCATGAATTACATTGATATTGGGTATACAAGTGTTATAAAGGGAATTCATTACTTTACATGTATCCACCATGACAACCAAAATGATAGGTCATCCTGAACAATTTATGTATAGTTTCAACTCATAAAAACATTACAGGTACGGGGGTAACAATTAAGTGGCTCAAATAGAATTGATTTTAGGTAAAATATGGCACCTTTTATCGTAAGGATTATATCATACACATATATGTACATCATGATAGTTTGAAAATGTCACCATAATCTACATGTACATATTATACTGAGAAATATGAAAGTGGCGGGCCATATTTTTGTACTGAAATGACATGATGACAAACTTTATTTCAAACTAAATAATATGAACTCATTCAATGATTAGTTACAAATGGTATGTATGGTGGTTCTGCATGAACATCATTCCATAAAATTTTAGCTGTTTCAGCACTTCCATTAAACAGAGTTTAAAAGTAGATTTGAATTTAAAATTATTTTCTGGTGAATGTCACAATAAGATGTATAGAATACTAATGCAAAGACTGGTGGCTTTGACATTTCTACTCTCAAATTTAATTAATGATTCTAGAATGAGTGGAGAAGTTAGTGAATCGTCAGACTGGTTTATGCAATATCAATTTATAGTATGATTTACGATAGCACGGATGACACAGCTTGTGGTGTCCAGTCATATTGTAAATTACCTACAAGCACTCTTACAAGTTAATAATATTTTCTCACACTGATAGACGCCGTATCACATCACTGATGGCAAAGAAAACACACATGAATATATTATTGCCTACACCTTTCATTTTATGTCCTGTTACACTTCCTGTAAATTCTCTATATGTATTTTCCAGCATATAACCTCCTACCTGCAGTGTTCTATAAAATTGCAGATAACACCCCATAGTGGTGATAAATGAACATTAAATTGTGTTTATATGCTAGTATCACTCACAGTTTGGATTTACACAATGGGTACAGAAATCCTTATTTACTGAGGAGAGAAAAAATGAACAGCTACAATAAAAAATTTGACTGCTTGCAGAGTTCAGTTACTGGATTACACAATCATTATCAAGTAGATGTAAACTATAAAGTCTAATATATCACAAACTTTTTTTTTAAATCTTTAATATTTAACAGTTAATATTTGAAGCATACTTCTCACTGTCATTTTATTAATGATACTTTCAACTTTTTAACAAATGTAATGTTACCAGGGAAAACAGAATTGACTGTAACATTATTACAGTAAGTTATGTCAATTCCATATGGTTTCTGTACTTCTCCTCTGACATGTTCAAGTATACATTTGTCTGCTTTCCTTGAAGAGAGGATGACATACTAGTACAACACACTTCCCCTTTGAATACATACTAAAACCTCCTCTATAAAGTCCTTCAGTACAACAAGTTGACATAGAAAGGCAGCTGTTTTAAGCTGTAGGCAGTAAGTAACATAGAACTCTCATTGAACATGGGGACCATTATGAGTAACACAAGTTTCCGCTAGTCATGTGATATTGACAAAACTGTTGTAGTAGGCAGGAAACCATAAATGTATTGACAGGTTTTACCTTTTACAACTGATATACACTAGACTGTACATTCATTTCAACTGAACAAAGCAGTAATTGTTGACTAAAGACTCCACTTTGTGGCGTTTAATTAACAAAATGCATCATTTCAGAACACCTTTATATGACCCCGTAATACACATTTCTCAAAATAACTGCATACTTATACTGTAAATTCAGTCATGTTTGTGTCAGTTCACCACCACACTGAATGATTAATTCACAATTCTATTCTACAATATGTTATTGTTAATTTCAAATTACATGTCAATTTCAAATAACAGTGATAACTGTGACAAACACTGATTAGATATAGCGTCAAATGTTGAATAATATTTACTCTAAACGTTATTATTTTCATTTCAAATTTAGGTTAAACCAAATTTCATCATTTAGGATGCCTTCAATTGGGTTACAATACACTAAAATGAACACACTTTTGGATAGACAATACTATGCAAGAATTATGTATGTTATATACACAATGTTACAATGTAAATGTACTAATAGATTGTTAGATATTGTTCAACACGTATAAACATGGCATCTGTTGTGAGTGAACTATGCTTTAGTGTTTATCACTGGTGGCCTTGTCCTAAAAGACCAGCTGGTAGGGATATCAGGTTGATAACAGTATAAATATTGTATGAAACACTGTAGACAAAATAAACAATATAAATTTGTAGTTATATTGACATTTGATAATACTGTTACATGTATGTCAGGTACAGGCATGTTAAGAACAGGTCTGTCAAATCTGTATCAAACACTAAATGGGTTGGATGAAAGGGGTAGCCTAATTTAGAGGAGTTTTGTCTTGGCAGGTGAAAGGACATAACTTGAATCTGTATATGGAGAGGCAATACAATAATAACTATAGTAATAATACTGTATTGTCATATGTATTGCACAATAATATACTTTCTATTTTCATTCACAGCTTGCAATCGTCATCTTGGCAGAACTTCAGTAACTAGAATATGACATTTACATCTTCATGTATGAATTAAGCAGGTGAAATGTTTATATTGGCATTATTTTCATATGCAATCTGAGCTCAATTGATAAATTGATATAATGAATATTATGAATATGAGTGTGTTTTAATCTTTTCAAGTATAAGTATTACCTTAATTTCATCTCTTGCTTTTACATTTCACTTCTATCTTTTCAATATTTTATCCAATTGTTCATTTCTTTCCAATCCTTAGTTTTCATATTTATTCACATAATTTTTATGAGTGCATGTGGAAAGTCAATTTCCAATACATTTTATGGAAATGGCAATAAAATTATGTTATTATTATATTATTATGCAAATGTAGCCTAATGTAAGATTTTCATTGGTTCAGAAAACTCACATCACACATATTTTAGCAGTACAATTTGCAAACTTTTCGAGGTATCAAATATCCAACGTTCTGTATTGATAAGAATTCACCTCAAATTACTTTTGACATTTGACTCAATTGACAGTGTAGGCTATCAATGAAATCTAAGCATGATATATTTTATAACTAGAAAACATAATGAGAATGAAATAGAGGATATCAAAGAGTGTATAAAATGACCTACCTGGAATACTTATCAAGTCTTGCAGACAAGCTGTCTTTGTATTTTTCTAGTCTAGTGATTCTATCTGTAAGAACTTGGACAGTTTCCTTCAGTTCTTCATTCTCACTCTGTAAAGCTTGAATCTGAAAACAACAAAATAGTGCTAATGACATTGTAACACAACAAAGACAGACATATCTCCCACCTATAGCACTACTGAACCTCAGTTCAGTTGTACTAACAGTAAAGGCAGTTGAGTATAATTTATACACATGAATGAAAGGTTTTTCAATTCTTGTCAAAGGTACAGAATGACTTGATATCAGTGCAAAATGTGTATGTTTCCAGACACTGCACTCATTTCTATATATTTCATGAAAACCTGCCTGAACTTGCCTATCCACATGGTGTCTGTGACACCCCAGCCTTTGTAGCCTAGAACAATATTCCATTTAGTTTTCTCATTCACAGGAAAGTTTGATTGCCAAGTAAAAGCTTTTACTGTTCTGTGTGTTTTTGGTATTTTCTAAGTTTTACAGCTACCTATAGTTCTAGTGGTTTAGGTCATTTCAATTTTTTTTATTAAATAAAAATATGATTAGAATAACAGTTTCATTGTCTCCAACAAAAGAGTTGCAGAGAAAAGCAAATATTACTAAATTGAAGACCATAACCATGCAATTTATCTTCTAATCACGTATCTGTCAGTCATATCTTTTTTTGAAAGTGTTATTACGTTGTCAATGTACAAAGTGACAATTTGTCTACACTAGATTCACCTAGACTATACATTTTAAAAATTAATCATATTATCATAGTTATGCTTCCCCATGAGTTTAATTCAGAGAGAACACTACATCCAATAATTTCCAATGAGTCCAAAGATCACTTCATCAAAGTAGAAGCTGACAATGAAAGGAATGAAAATTATAATTGGTACTTACCTCCTCCGTATGGTCCACTGGGGGTCTGTAATAACATGAGGTAGTATGCTCGTCTACACTTTCAGTATTACCAACAAATTCACACCCTGTGAAAGATACAATAACATATGTCAAGAATCTTTCATAGCATACACTTATAAATAAATCCATTTGTTATATCATATGTATGTTATTTCTGTAGATTTTCTCCATTTTTTATTAAATATCTTTTGTACCTAAAAATTAGAAAATACACATGATTATTTCGGATGTTAAATTGCCTTTTTAAAGTTATGTTATTCACTGTTTTTGTCTAGCTATAAATACCATATTTTTTGTACCTGCAACGACACAAGAATTCACACACAGCTGTTTTAGCCATGGCCTGGACACTCCAATACTGAACAAAAGGAGTATGAACAATTAGCCCATGGGCAATATCACATCATATACATGTATGACCTGCAGCTGCTTACTCCTATCCTATACCTAGACATTGGAACATAAGCAATTAACCCATAGGCAATACGGCGTATTCCGGTTATCGAACTTCCGGTTGTTTCGCAGGAAAGTATCGCGAGAGGGCGCACCATATCTGACAAAGTGAGGGCCAGAATTTTCGTCATGGCATCTAATAGTATGGCGATGTATGAAGCTGTCAACAAAATGGGCGTAAAAGAACTCCGTGCATTCATAAAAGAGTGGAAAATTACTACTTCTAAATCTACTAGATATCGCCAGAAATGCTGTAAACCTTGGTCTTGAAACACTAGAAAATGATAATTTTCTGAGAGAACGGAAGAGGAGACGAATAGTGGATGTCAAGCATCAAAATATAGAACTAATCGACAGCGGAAACATTGAAAGTTGGACGGAGGACCTTCGAAATATACCCGATGTATACATGATAAACATATTTCTTTACCTTACTGGTGTCTGTTGCTTGACAAAAGAACGATTAGAAAATTACAAATCTGACAACAGCTTCCAATCTGATTAAAATCCGATGTAGATGTTGGCTGATCGTTCATTGCTATTTTACCTTCGTTATTTTGCCTGAATTGACCTTCTTGGTACATGTTTACATTTTTTAGCTTGCCTGATCGCCTCCTCTACGATCAGGCTAAAAAATGTAAACATGTACCAAGAAAAGTAATATCAGGCAAAATAACGAAGGTAAAATAGCAATGAACGATTAGCCGACATCTACATCGGATTTTAATCAGATTGAACAGCTTCCAGCTACAGTCATTGCAATATTGAGAGTTCGGTCGACAATTACCAAGCCACATGTTTATATTGTAACTGATGTCGCCGCATACTTAGGCCTTTCTTGTTTATTAGAACAGTGGTGTAGCACCACGGGTGAAATCATAAAACTTTGTCCGGAAAAAAACATTTCATGTACTGGTTATAAGTTGGCATAAACATATTTGTATTGATATACTCATCTTTACTATCACACTTTGGTTAGCTTGCTATTCTTCATTCAGGACCATCAGTGTATAAAAAACCCCATTGAAGTCGGCAACGAATCATAAATATTGTTGTACCACACCGCCCACCCCTTCAATGAATCGGCCTTCCATGTAACGTTTACGTGGTTCACTCATCATACCATGTCTTATACCGATCTGATTAAAATCCGATGTAGATGTCGGCTGATCGTTCATTGCTATTTTACCTTCGTTATTTTGCCTGAATTGACCTTCGTGGTACATGTTTACGTTTTTGTCCTGATCGGTAGAGGAGGCGATCAAACATGTACCACGAAGGTCAATTCAGGCACAATAACGAAAGTAAAATAGCAATGAACGATTAGCCGACATCTACATAGGATTTTAATCAGATTGGTTTTATACAAGCTGCAATAACTGTAGCGTATATTGTGATTTTGAGGGTTCTTTCCTCTGTTTTTGTACCTTTTTCCGTTCCGATGTTTGACTGGAAGCAATCGCTACAATTTCTCCAACGGTAACGCAAATGGACGAGGTCACACTGAAAACGTGAGTGAGATGTCAGTGTACTACCCGTTTCAAAATGTTGCTACTTTTGGGTTTTCCTCACGGTCGAATTGCAGAGCCAAACTTACGCGAAATATTAGGAGAACAAGAGGTTAATTTGCTATTTCGTTATTTGATGGGCGATAATGCAATATTATAGCGTAAAGTTACGGGGAATGACAGAAAATCTTTAGTCAGTGGTTACGATGCCTATAGACTCTATGCTTTGCAACAATGCTCTACAATTCTGGCCCTCACTTCCGGTTCTAAAACAGCGCCCCTAGTGGCCAAACAATCATATCTTTTATCTTTTCGGGGCTTCTTCGATAACCGGAATACGGCGTATATCACATCATATATGAACATGTATGACCTGCAGCTGCTTACTCCTATACTTCGCTACTGGAACATGAGTAATTAGCCCATAGGCAATATCATATCATATCATACAACCTGCACACTCCCATACCTATCTGCTGGAATATGAGCAATTACCCCATTGGCAATATCATGCCACAAGACCTGTAAACTAGCTCATTACATAGACACTGGAGTATGAGCTATTAGTCTACATTGTATAGGCACATCATATCATATCATATGACCTGCACACTTCTAATATACCTAGCCACTGAAGTATGAGCAGTTAACCCATAGGCAATATCATATCATATGACCTGCCTGCATACTCCTACATGTATACCTAGACACTAGAGGACAACTTACAAGCAATTACTCCCATAGGCAATATCGATATCAGATTCAAAACCGTTATATTGAAGATCACATTCTGGGATTCTCAAAGGCTCAAATAGAGTTGCCTGTTCCCACTAAGAAATTCCAAACATGATCAAACTAGTAGATTTTATTACTTTATTCACTGCCTCAGTCCATAATCCTTGTTATTATAGAGATTCAATGAATTGTACATGTACGGAAGACTAGAATAAGCCTTTGATGTTGACCTGACAACTCCTTGTATGGTATCATCCTTGACTTTTCTCATCACATCAACGGAAATGTTATAAGACTTGAATAAAAGTGTATGATCATACAAACTGCTGACACTCTAAATATGGTAATCTATCCCTTTTTTCAGAACAGAAACTTACAGCATTTGATGCATTGCTTACACTATTTTGAGATTCATATGTTCATTTTAAACACAAAAACTAATATTTTGATTAATTTGGTGTAGCAATTATGTCACTCCTGAATATATTCAGCTGATACAAGTATTGTGCGTATAGCATGCATGTGTATGTTATTGTTTGTTTGTCTTTTGATTTTTGTTTTTGTTGAAAAGTTCAACAGTACCACATACTATTGGAAAGTGTGTGTGTGTGTGTGTGTGTGTGTGTGTGTGTGTGTGTGTGTGTGTGTGTGTGTGTGTGTGTGTGTGTGTGTGTGTGTGTGGAAAGGGTTGGTCACATAGTTCAACAGTATCACAACATCACAAATTGTGACCTTCTGTATGCAACAATACAGATAAACACAGATAGTGAGATAACCCCTGTACCCAATGGTGGTACTCTAATAATCTTGATAAAATAGAAACCTTGAACTTGTATCTTGTGAAATACAAGTGGTAAAGACCCTCAAGTTCAAAGTACCTTGCTCAGTGTCCTGTCAGGTCAATGCAAACTTTACATGTACATACATGTATCACTTCAAAACAATTGATTTGTCAATGTGTGGCATTGAGATACATGTACATTTGTACTTTGTATTTGAACTAAATGGACATTCTATTTTGAGTACACGTCATAGGATTCTGTATTAACCTATCATTAAGGATACAGAATAATGGGAATTTAATACAAGTTCAGACTTGTCGCTATTAAATTACATTGAATATTTTCACAAACATGATTCAAATCATATTTTTTGTAGTGGACATATGTGGTAAAACATGTACATTCATTCTTCTACATCAAAACTTGTAGATGAAAATTAAATATGTGATGACATATACAAGTATATATGTGTGTGTGTGTGAATTATAATATATATATATATATATATATATATATATATATATATATATATATATATATATATATATATATATATATATATATATATATATATATATATATATATGTATATATATATATATATATATATATATATATATATATATATATATATATATATATATATATATATATATATATATATATATATATATATATATATATATATATATATATATATATATATATATATATATATATATATATATATATATATCAATCACTCAGAGTTTCGCATGAAACTCTGAGTTACAACCAAGAAAGAGTTCCAGTACTACCAAAATTATTGCGACTGCCACTGCGGTATAGAGCACTGTCTTAGCAGATTGATACTCACCGATATATATATATATATATATATATATACATGTATATATTATGTGTGTGTGTGTGTGTGTGTGTGTGAATTATGTGATTACTATAATATATAATTTATGTATATAACATAATCTGACAATCAAACATGTATTATAGAGTGGTTATAAAATATACATGTGCATATATGTGTGTGACGTGATTGTGATATATGACTTAACAACAAAACTTAATTTCATCAATCAACAGTGCAATAAACGATATTACATAGCAATGTAATAATGAAACACATCTTTAGTATAATTATACAAAATATATCTATATGTGAAAAATATGATATGAAATGTGATGAAACACATGTATGATTCATATGTATGAATATATGGTTATGAAATATATTTATATGAAATAATATTATGTGGTTGTGAATATTATGTATCAACATCAGATTTTCGTCCACATGCATACTTTTTTCAGAAATAAAGTTTGATTATGATGTAAGCAAATCTGTTTCTTTTTAATCTATCATTCAGTCAATCAATATAGAAAACAGTTCTGGGTTGATTTCAATTAATACCGAATTATATCATGGACTACTAGTACTACATAATCATTATCATCATCACTTTGTCCATTCAAAGATGTTCAAATTTATAAGGCATAATAAACATGTTATGGGCATATGAAAATATGTGGTTATCAAATATGCATTGTATATTATGAAATAATAAATGTATGTATGTCATTATGAAATATACACGTACATAATGTGTTTTGCGAAATATAAATTAGTATGTATGCATGAATATGTATGCATGAAATGCATGGTCTGGTTACTTAATGCATAATTAATGTAAAAGTGAAAAAAATGATGTGTAATGTCATGTATCTCTTTAAATTTCAGTATTGTGTTCTTTTGCATCTATTTATTTTTAAATATGCAATTCCTACATATTCATCGCATAGTTATGAAATTCATTGTGTCGATTCTATTTTATTTTTATCCCACTGCATGGTAGGTAAATGCATCTTCTTTCACTGACAGTGAAGACAAATGTATCTGATGGTAAACAAAACATATGGCTTATAGAAATGTTTAGCCATCATGAATGATATTTTGTCTTTGGATGTGATGTATACCTCATATATGTAGTTAGCCCGGAGACTTGTCTTGGTGTTAGTTACTATATCAAAGAAGCTCGCCACACTAAGTGCTTATTGAGATAGTAACACCAAGACATGTCTCCAGGCTATCATGTAGTCATCGCACCAAATATATGACTCATAACAACATAATGAAGTCATGTAATTTGTTCAATAAATCATATTTCAGATCATATTGCATACTATTGATGACAGGATATGAATTCATATTAAATGATAGTATTCTACTATACATGGCTATGAAATTCAAATAATGTACTACTTTCACCAAAATGAAAATTATTTCAGCTGGTAGACTTCAAAGGGAACATAAGAACACCTTGTAATGTCATCCCTGTTATGAATCAAGAAGTATGGTACATTCATGCTAAACCTATCTTGATACCAGCAACTTTTCATCACTGTCAAGTCTTACTTTTCTGTGTTTTAATTAACGATTCTTCAAATGACGACATTAGCGTCAGAAAATTTACTGAGAAAATTGTATTTTGGAATGTAATGAAATTGCCTGATGAAATGAGACCAGTTTGTAATTAAGACGGATATTGCAAATGTCAGTTTGTTATTAGTTCAGACATGATTTATTTGGAAGAGGTGAAAACAAACACAGGAGGAAACTAATTAGTGAATTCAATTAGTTCAGCCATGATGTGTTGTTATTAAATGAAAACCATACTTTTTCCAAATGTCATATAATTATACTAATTGGCACTGTCTTACTGCCATGTTTATCAAATTACTCCAATCACTCCATTAAATTCTGACAGGCTTGTATCAATGACACTAATTAGTAGGCGGTTTTTCATCAACTATTGCCAGTAGACCGTCAACTTATTTTCATACCAGGCAATTTTTTCATGGCAATGATATATTTATGGTTTGTGCATAGCTTGTTGACGTTTGCTTGCACTTTTTTTTTTGTTAACATTAACTGATCTGAATAATTGAGCAATATTTTAATATTTTCGTGGAATTTTGAACAATGGTGGACTTTGAAAATGCAATGGAGAATATATTGTTCATGGTTCCAAGAACCAATGGGATAGTACAATATAGTTACTTTGGAACGGTAAATTGGAAACGAATGTGACGTTTCGATCTTTCTTCTACGGCCCTTGATCACACAATTATTTAATTATTCAGCATTAACGCTGAATAATTAAATCATGCGTTATCAAGGTCTGTAGTAGACGGATCGAAACGGCACATTCGTTTCCAATTTACCATTCCAAAGTAACAATATTGTACTGTCCTTTGAAAATGTAATTTTGCAATTTTATTGGTGTAATACAAAGCTTTGTATGTCCCAGCTTTGCATTACACCAATAAAATTGTTCTATGGTAACAGACATACAGACATCTCATTGATAATCTGGTCATGTACAAATACATAAAATATTGAATATTTGAAATATTAGAAACATTCATATTTCTTACTGGTACTATCATTTTTGTGATGATGTAACTAGTTTTGACAGTTAGCCTGCAATCTATACTATGTGGTCTCCTATTCTCTCCTCTGTAGTATGGATTTCAGGCTATCGTACAGTTGGCATCCTCTGAACACTTCAATACCTACACTTAGCTCAATTCCAACCCAAATTGTTTAGCCACATTTTGTTGTTTTGTAATATTTTATGTCCATATTATTTTATTTGGACTGGAAAAATATACATTATCCTTAGTTATGACTATGTATCAAAATGTGGCTATAAAAAATGATCATATTTTTTTCAAAACATTGTTTGAAAATATAGTGGTTATATTTGTTTACAAATTGTATATCTGGTAATTAAGTGCCAAATGGTGACATTTCTATAACCCAGGGACTGTTTGTTGACTCTGGTTTTCATAAAATCATTACTTACTACCTTAGCTTTAGGGTATTGCAATGATTTACACAGACTAATTCAATTAGTTCTGAGTCAGCTCAATTATTTAAATAACACAGGACAATGAAGTAAACATTATAGGTTAAGAGAAAATCTTGGCCTCAAACTGACTTCACAAACTGGATTACAAGAAATAGACTCGTCACCATTTAAGTGGTCACAGAATACACCCTAGGAAAAATAGAAGTTAAGACATCAGAACCAAAATGTAAAGTCATGATATTTTAATATCATTTTGACAGTCACAGAACTGATTGGTTTGAAAATGGTTTCCATTTTTATCAAGAGGGTGCTTAAAAGATTACAAAAGAGAGGGCTCAGTACCCTTGTTATCTTGTTCACAAAGATCGAGAAAAAAGAAATTTAGTACAAGTTTGCTCAGTCCCCTTGGTACCTTGATCAGAGAGATGTGAACATAGAAATTACAAGATGGCCTAGGATCCTTCTTATCTCGTTCAAAGAGGACATAGGAATTATAAGAGGGCTCAGTGTCCCTATTATCTTGTTCAGAGAAAACACAAAAAGTTACAAGATGGCCTAGCACCCTTGTTACCTTGTTCAGACAAAACACTATTCCTCTCTCACATACATGTAGCTAGAACAAAGGATATCGGTAAACTTTAATATGAGCAACTATTTGTTTTCTGACATAGTAAGCCTGTCAAAACAATTTCATATCTTTAATAGTCAGAGCTAAATCTTGTTGTAAGTCACAATCCAGTTGTCACTAATCTGTACCCAAATCACTCATCATTCTTGCTTTCTTAAAGAGTGGAAAAAATTTCATTTCAGTTTAATATGGGCAAATTATCACGTTGAGCTGTGAAAATAAAACACAAATAAAACAATAATGTTGCCCTTATTGTGAAATTTATAGATGTGTATAGCAATAATTTGGTAATTACAATGACATATTTTTGGAAGGACCTTTTCAGTGTACAGATGGTTGTATTATATTAATAACTGGTATTTCAAAATAATCAGAATATAGCAAACACATCTTGAGTGGGGTGCCATATGTCCTATAGTGCACTATACACACAGTGTCAAGGACAAAGGCAGTGCAATATGAATATAGAAATTACTAGTATTCATACTGTGCCAATACGTGCGTGTATAGCACAACCTGCATATACATGTACGGTAGTATGCTTTTGGATAGTCTAGTTCCTATACAGTATCGTTACGACTTACACCTCCACTCACAGAGACCACATTGACATCCAGACTACCTTTTGGACTGTAGTAATAATCTAGGCATATATTAAACAAGTATGCAAAAGCAGTGTTTTTGGTAAAGTTTGGGAACCCTGGCAACAGAGAAAAGTGAAATCTGGTAAAACGTGCACACCATGGATCAAAGCTTTGATGGCAAAATATTAAATTAGGGAATTCTGGTCCATTTTACACGTACCTATTTCATACTGACCTTAACAAACACAGGAAAGGGATTGTACAAAATGTCAATCATTTGAATAAATATTTGATAGGTAGGATAGATTGAAGGCAACACTTTCCTATTTCATTCCAAATGTACAAATCATAGTCAATTTATTATGATATAAGTTGTTGGCATCCCTTGTGGACCTGACATGGGATTGATGAATGAGAATACTACTATTGTCTGACTGGGGGCACATGTACTATTCATACATCAATTAATAGATTTTACTTAGTTGCTCTTAGCTATTCAAACACTTATGATTTTATCTATAAATGATATGGACATGACCTTGGAAATGTTCAACTTTGTACTACTATAGTAATTAAGCTACTATATTAGTCCAGTCTCTATACGTTGGCATCCAAACTACATTATAGAGACAAAAGCAGCACAAATGAGAACTTGATGGTCTCAACAAAACTCAACTCAAAGGATTCCAAATCAGAGCATCTTCAGGTCAGTATTAAAATGAGAGAGAATATCTGTAATAAATGCAAACAAAAACTAAAGGGTGAAAAGCTCAGTCCAAAAGAAAAGCATAAAAGACTTGATACATATATTGTACAGATGATATATTAACATAACATCCCATAATATTCTTTGTGTTGCCAAGGAGAATATCAGAATCATATACCAGTAGGACTTTGAATGAAAATTTCTACTCAGTCAAAAGTCACTCATCAAATCATCATCCCAATTTTAAATTATTAATGTATACCCATGACGCTGCTGATGAGATGTAAGTGAAAATTTGGGATTCAATTTCACAAAAAATTTGATTTTGTTGAATTGAAATTTTCATTTATATAACGATGACCCCAGTACCCTAAACATTTTTCTCACATCTTGGATAGACTACAAGTCAGTCAAGGCAAGACCAGAGTTATGGTATTAGGTTTGAAATTAAAATATCAATATTACAGGCTGAATGTGAATGTATAGGAGTGTTAAAGGGACCAGATGTTTGCTGTATTTTTTTTTATTTGAAGATTTCCAGGTCATTTGTGTATATATGAACATAAAAATACAAAACGTTTATGTGTTTTCTGTTTTACAACTTACATACATGTATGTAGTTGCAGTTAGTGTAACTAACATTTGTGATAGTTGAATTTACAATTTATACATGACTGCACTGCATGTAGAGTACATGTACCCCAAACATAGGCCATCTGATTTATGCATGTTTGAAAATCAATCACTAGCTTTGAATGATTACTTGAGTGCCAATAAATGACAAGAATGTCAATGACCTGAAGGGTAGAATAATGGTTTCTTTCTTTGAAAGAAATGTCTTAACTTTAACAATACTTTTTGTGTTCTTTATCAAAGGAGTTCTAAATTTTGTGGTTTTTGCCAGTGGTAACATGTAAAACATGGCCATAAATTTTATGTTCTTGCTACAGCATGTCGTACGATTGACAGAGTAACGTTCACCTTAACTTACGAGTGTCACCTGTGTTTGATTATACTAGGTGGCAGCCTGAGGCAATGTGACATTGATGTGAACTGGTCTACTAAAATATCTTGCATACATACACACTAAAACAGTCATGGCTTGTGCTTCACTAGACTTTAAGATACGTCTTGTGGAGTTTAGCCCTAATCAGGCTTCTGGTATCTGCAATGTGCCCTCTAATGATAGCCAAAGTTTGTTGTTGTGAGTCAAAATGATAAAAACTAGCATTTCTTGTGTGTCACCACTTAGTAAGAGATAGGGGAACACCAAATTTTGGTGTGTCACTAGAAATTGTGTGCATCAGTGGCACATCAAATTGACTAGAAGGCATACTGGGTATCTGATAGGTAGTACGACGTGTCATATCTTACACTCTATCATCACATGTTGTAAGAAATGATAAAAGAAATGTCAAACCACTTTTCTTGAATTATAATGATTTCATGGACTTACATTTTAGCTGTACAATCTTATCAGCAAGCAACACTGAATTTTATTCTGTCTCATTTGGATTTGCTACAAAAACTCATGTCATAAAATTTTTCACTAGAATCTCACTTTACCTGATGAGACTTGCTAGCAATGCAGAAACATCTAAACCCAAAATAACTTTCATTTACAAAAATTATTGTTAACTTTATTTATAGCGAAAGGTACCTGCATAAAATGCTGAACAAACAAAAAGCATGATGAGAGTGTAATTAAATTTATTTTTGACAACATCCTTTTCTCCATTTAACTGTTAAGGTATGTTTTTTAATTTTATTATTTCTGATGTGATGCACCAAAACAGAATTCTCACTTTTTACCAAACAACACAATTACAGGTAACACACTTTAAAAGTAATATCTTCAATTCCTTTCAATAAAATATAATAAAACGTATGACTACATAATATTGTACATTTTATTTCTACACAATGTACATCCACTTCTAGTATCCAATATCTGACCAAATTGTACGGCAAAAGATTCTTTATAAAAGATTTGTTTATACAACCACATGATATAAATGATAATGTGTATATAATACGGCCGACAAATATCAGAAACAAGTACATCTACTTCAAGTCGTGACCAAACATTTTTCCTTACAGACCACAATAATGACTGTGTGCCTGCATCTGTCTGTCTGTCTGTCTGTCTGTCTGTCTGTCTGTCTGTCTGTCTGTCTGTGTATGTGTGTATGTCCAGCTGTCTGTCTGTCTGTCTGGATACATGTATGGATGGATGGATAGGTAATACAAATGGATGGATAGATTGGTGATGAATGGATAGATGGATGGATGGATAGATGGGTGATCGATGGTTGGATAGATGGGTGATGGATGGATGGATGGATGGATGGATGGACGGATGGGTGGGTGATGGATGGATGGATGGATGGATGGCTGGCTGGCTGGCTGGACAGATGGATGGATGTATGTCAATATTCTACCTACCTCTATCACTGTAACAACATGGTATGAAAGTACAAATTTTGAGATGTTCTTCTAGATCCCTCCTTCTAAACACACCACACTGTTCACTGTTATGAATGCATGTTACTAATGCATACTCGCAGTTACTTTCATGTTCATTACGTGTTCCTAGCAATATTTGTTCAGGACAACCACTTTCATCTCGTACGAAATCATCCTGTGATTCTGATCGTATAAGTCCATGACGGCAGTATATTTGAAGATCTTCAATCTGTCCTACAATTGCTCTATTCATAGAAAACAAACAAAGAAAGAAATTAGTCAACCACATTTCATTCCTTATTAAATGATAGATTTTTCCTCCCAATATTTTCACCTGTCATGTTTCCGGCTATGAACAACAAATAGAATATTCTTTGATTAATATCTTTATTTCATTTTCACTTTTAATGGAATGAAAGAATAAATTAAAATTATAATGATATTTCACAGAAAACTTTGAAACTGAGTTTCTACAATACAAATAGTTGAATGCAAGAAGAAATCTGATTGCATTCTTGAAAACAGTGAACAAAACAATGATATATTATTTGAGCTAAGTTCAAACATATGATTGGTTTCCATCTGAAAAAGAACGATGAAATGTTGAAAATGGCATCATTTTTATGATTAATAACATCCCTTCAACTTGAATGGAACAATTTTTAAGCATTCTCGTGAGCCAACATACTTTTTCTGCTTTCACAAAAGAATTATTGTTACTGTTGTCACAAAAGAAAATTGATTTTTACAAAATTACACGCAATGTTTTGCAGATTTCAAACAATATTTCATCATTTTGAAGTGACATGAATCAAAGAACTTGGGATTACAAAGAACAGGTTTCATATACACATAACTGTACGACAGCAGTCCAACTGTTATTCATATGACATCCACACCTGACCGTAGATCCATTAAAATTAACATGTCATATGACAAGAGAACACAGAACACCCCTTAAATTAGCACAATACCAACTATGTTGAATTGGACAGCAATTTATACTGGTGGTTATAGCTTTCACTTTCATATTTACACATTTACTGGTGGGTATTTTACTCTTTCAACCTCTGTTCACACATCTACATGTATTGCTGACAACGACATGTACATGTATAGTGTTCACAGATATACATCTTCAACATACAGGTATACACATTATGAGACATACATGTAAAGTCTGCAAATCTAACATATGGTTAGGCCAAAAAAAAATATATCTGGTTCTGGTCAGCGCGCGTGCCCTGAATACCCTCATGTCGATCCTTTTTTTTCGGTAATTTTTGCTTTCCCGTTCCTTATTTATTCCTGATATCAGGAGAACAAGCAGCTGAAATCTACCCTACATGCCAAGACTGCTTCTTAAATACAAAGCCTAAACTGCTTCGAAGAAAAAGGAAGTTTTTCAAGAGATAAATATGATAGAACAGAGTATGTAAAGTGTCAAAAAAATCTGTATTTACTAATGATATATTATTTGAGCCTTCGGCCTCGGGAAATAGCATGTGATTCTGGTAACTCACAGTCCCTCGGGTGTAATAAACGGGTGCTATAGCCCTCATGGCCAGGCAATATGTGTTCAATATAATCTATGTTTCACATGCTGACCATTTTCTTCATTCATTACAAATTTCATCATGTTCCTTTACACATCACACATCATCTTCTAGTTAAAGACATTCATGTTCACTGATCATAATTCTCTACCATTCTCTAAATTCATAATCACATGAAGTTTGGAAATCAAGGTATATTTTTAGGCATATTTTATGTTCCAAACTTTTTGTACATTGACTATTTACTGTGTCGAATGTGTGTCATTTCATGACAAGTAAAATATTATATGCTGCATACAGTGTTGTGTACAAATGTCTATACCGTATATACATGTATGTACATGTATATGCCTCAGGGACATGTGTTATTGCTTAGATTGTTGTTTTCCTATGGAAAATATCACACGAATCCTGCTGCTACAAATGTATCAATATCTATGCTATATGCATGTAGACGCCTATACTGTCATAATACCCATACCTTGGTAACTAAAATCTCAATGAATACAAAGGACCACTGTCCAAAATGAAGAAGTACATAACAACTTTTAGATGCATAGATGTTTTCCTGGCCTTTGGTTTATTTGTTCACATCTCTTATGTACTGGTGAAATAATTAAACTCAAAATTTGTATTACTCATATACATGTAGACATGAACATCTAAATGTATGTATAAAAATCAAAGTGCCTAGAATGTACATAATAGAATGAGATAGACTGGTAGTCTACCTTTGCATGCCAAGAGTAAATTTACTTCAGGAGGAGTATTTATTCAGACTTTCACAGAATGGTACACTACATGTACATGATGTGATTATAATGTTAAACGGTATCCATTGAGTGTACTCTGCATGGACGTGTCTATCTAAAGTTACTGTACACATAGTTTATATTCATAAATTTCCATGAAACGTCTTATAGTCATACAGTACAAAGACTGCAAGTTTTTTGAAATGGACTTTAGTACCACTAAAATCTACATGTAGGCTATTATTAAGTTGTATATACTGTGAGTAAGAATTCCTTCAAAGGTGATGTTAAGTTGGGTCCTCTGATTACATGTAGCCTGTAACCATGCCATCTACAGCAATTTAAGAATGGCATTTTCTTCACACATCTATAGTGCATGTTTCCTTTTCCTTTGCACTGGAATAGGAAAGTACAGAATCAAGTTTAGACCTGATCTGTGATATCAATATACATACATCTCCAAATGGAAATTCACGTAAAATTTAAGTTGAATTATTAAGGTAAAATTTTCAAAGTTGTGTTTGGAACAAAAGTTAAATTCAATACTATGATATACATACATACATGGGCATGTATTGTGGGGATTCAGCTGATATAGTATTATTTGATCCTTACAAAGATTTGGTCTTTCTTTTCGTTTGAAGGAAAACACATCCTAGATTCTAGGATACCATTACCGAGACAACATACCAATGTAGGTGACAATTACAGGTGGGGACAACAATTATTGCCTTTGTACACCTATTAACCTTATCTTAACACTTATCAGGTTACAATATGATTGCCATAATATTTAATCTGTATGGCCTTATCTGTATTTGATAGTAACACATACAATCAGCTGTTGTCTACAATTCAATGATTGACTGATACTCCTTTCTGATAAAATACAGATTTTCTACCAGCTGATGGTGATCCTGATAAAGGTCATTTTATAGAGTCTTCCTGAGGTCACTAATTCACATGCACATAATACATGTGTACATTGAAGGATGGAATCCATTATTTCAATTGGGGCTGTGCCTTTTAGGGATACCTCACCAACAAACTAACTAACTAACCAGCCAGCCAACTCACCAACAAACTAACTAACCAGCCAGCCAACTCACCAACAAATTAACCAGCCAGCCAACTAACCAACAAACTAACTAACCAGCCGGCCAACTCACCAACAAACTAACTAACCAGCCAGCCAACTCACCAACAAACTAACTAACCAGTCAGCCAACTCACCAACAAACTAACTAACCAGCCAGCCAACTCACCAACAAACTAACTAACCAGCCAGCCAACTCACCAACAAATTAACCAGCCAGCCAACTCACCAACAAATTAACCAGCCAGCCAACTCACCAACAAACTAACCAGCCAGCCAACTCACCAACAAACTAACTAACCAGCCAGCCAACTCACCAACAAACTAACTAACCAGCCAGCCAACTCACCAACAAACTAACCAGCCAGCCAACTCACCAACAAACTAACCAGCCAGCCAACTCACCAACAAATAAACTTAGATAGCCAACTAGCCAACAGACTAACCAGCCCATCAATAAACCAACAAGCTAGCGGCTACATGTCTATGGTCAACTAACCAACATATGATCCAGCCAACCATCTAATCCACAAACTATGCAGCCAACTCACAACCATTGGTTAACCCATAACCCAACCGAATTAATCAATACATGTACATTCCACACAGGCTGCATTCATTCAATTGAGATCTAACAGAGTGAGTCCACACACCTAGATACACAACATCACCATCTCATCAATCTCACCAACCAACAAATACAAGTACATTAAAAAACATCAACCATGAAACATCCATCCATTCGTTTTTGTCTAGGCTCGGTCATAAAACTTGATCATTTAGTTGTAGTACCATATTTAGACCCTATGTCAAATCCATCCACCTGGCATACCATTCACACCTGTTTTCATCTAACAAGTCAATAGTCACAATATAAATGCCACAACACAATCAAATAACAAAGTCTCTTTTTTTTCTTTCATCCATGCCAGTGGTGTGATTCCTCTCTGCATATGTATGGTATTGTTACCATTTAAATGACCTTCAGACACTCTTGTTTGAGTTTTATTCAACAACAGTACCCCCCTTGGCGAGGGACACATAGCTCTTACCCTTATACCTAACGCACTGCACACACATATCATAACCTTGACACCAGATCACTTTGCAATGAAATCACATGACTACTGAAAGAGAACAACAGCCATGCTATTTCACAGTATATCATAGTCACCTATACAGCTATGTACTGGTCTATGGTTACAATGCATGGATACAATGTCATGGCCCATTACAGATTTCAAAAGACCATATCAGTTTCTTGTAGTGAAGTTGCACCATTCTCATTATCTCTTGATATATTGATTCACATCCCTTGACTAGCGATGTTGGCTAAATTTATCTCCCTAGTTTGTTTTTTGTAACCAAATGTACAACAATGCATAAAATCTGGGCTATTATCTCCCTTTCTTTGTGAAATGTAGGTGGACTCTTTAAACTGTTCCCCATGTCCAAGAATGTTATGACCAGGGTCCATAAACCCTTTGCTTTCAAAACAGATGCAAATGACAACAAAACCGCCTTATAGTACACAAAACATTTCTTTTTCAGCATTTGATGAGGATTTTTACACTTAGATTTAAAGATACACATACCCCCCTAGTAACTTTCAGAGTAAACATGGCACCAAAGTGTAACTTTCACCTGGCATGGAAACAAAGGTGAAGAACACTTTGGTATGAAATTCAATATGGGTATCAGTGGCATATTTTTTTTACCACAACGTTTACATATTTTTCTCTCGCAGTTATGTTCTCAGTCATCTTAATGACTGAACCCTCTTTCATTCACAATGTACAATGTCGGGGATCAGGCTAGACTAGCTGTAAGCTATTTCTTGACTCCCCATTTACCCTTCTCTCTTTTGTTTTTTGTTACCATTATTTTGTAATCATTTTATACGATTGGGTAAATAAACCACTTATATATATATGAACTTTCCAGATACAAGGCACAACTGTTTGAAAATATACTGAATCTCAATCAACTAATCTTCCAGTACAATTTTACCTTACAGTTGTTATTTTAACAGTAATTCATATATTTGGAAAATATTCTGATGCACCTGACCATGTTTATAAGCAAACCAGAGGTTTCAAAACTCCATTATTTTCAAAAGTGTGTTATCCTTACATCAAAGTGTTATGATGCAAGGTGTTTAGAAACGTTAGTATGTCTTTATTAACATTGTCCATACCTACACAAAATGGGCATTGGAATTTTGTACATGTTGTGTGAACATTGTCTCCTGTGTTCTGTATATGTTAAACAAATATACATTTCACTTAGTGGATAGGATACAAAATGATACCATTGAGAAGTATCAACTTTTAGACAAACTCATTTGAACCGACAAATTGAAAATTTGATACATGTACTAAATCCTACCATAATGATATGTACGCATGGGTAAACATGAACCACTGGTGTGGTCAGGTGCAACCTCTTTCATCAACCTTGTCACCACAGCCTGCTCAGTTTCTGATGTGACCGCTACCTCTAACCTCAATCACCTCCTCTCTCTATATATCTTGTCACAGTTCATTTCAATTGACATCATGCAATGAAATCTTGAAGTCAGACCACATTGTGGCTATCTCAAACCTGTTGCAGTTCCTTTAAAAGCATGTATATTTGTGGGGTAGGGTAGGGTGGGGTGGGATGGGGTGGGAGAGGGGGAGGGGGCGAGATTAGATAAATGCCAGGTGTTATACATATAGATGAAAATGCATTTGACTAGCACACACACCACATCAAGTGATTGTTTTTAGAAAAGATTCAAGAAAACTGCCAGGTATAAACAGAGGAGGAAATCTGGTAAAGCTTGCATAGATTTCCAAACCAAACACCAAAAAGATGAGGTCAAACATAGGCACTTGTTTCCTGAGATATGTGTATCAGAACATTTCTATCAGAATACAGTAAAAATGTTGATAATATCGATGTTATTGACGTGTTTTAGCCAACTGTCTATGAAAGGGGTAAAATAACACTTGTTTCTGTGATTGCACAAGTCCACTCATCACGAGATATAGACAAGGTTTGCAACAGAACACAATTACCATACAATACGAACTTTCAACTGGTCGTTTTACTCAACATTTTGACTATTTTACATTCTGCCACTTCCTAGTTCCCAAATTTAATAAACTTCTGATAAATCGTGTCATTGTTATAATTGGACCATGCCTACCAAAGATATCAACCGATTTCTGACGCCATGTAGGAGAAGCAAATAAATTTTTTGTAACTACCTTCCATGAATGTGACATCATTGTACCTTACACTATGTATTCGTTTAGTCACCCACCATGTTCAGAAATCATTCTTAATTCAATTTGTGAATTAGTAGGCTACAGTATTCATGAAATTTGTGCCAATCAAAAATGGATATTTGAACAATTATAGCTGTATTAATCAAACAATTGCACATGTATAGAGGTAAGTCGACAGCTTCCAATGTTCAATATTGTTCATCGACACTCCCTAAAATAAATTAAAATACCCTACAACAGTTACATCAAATTTACTCACATAAGTACCCTCAATTAAATTCCAATCATGAATAACACACCAACCTAACTACATTGTTTACATAAACCTGTACTTTCAATTGTATAATCTTCATAATTAGTTTATCTCTTTCATTTCAGTGATTACTGAAAATATTACCACACAGGAATGAATTCACACACACATTTAGTTTTGTACAATCCATTGGCAGGAGATTACACTGGTTTTACTAAGGAATCTTTTTCACCACTTTGTATGAATGGATTAAGGCAATTTCTGCCAACTAATCCTTTGAGGTTTAGCTGTAGTAATTACATAATACATTGCATAGATTCTACAGGGAATAGATTGAATGCTCATGTGCTGATACAGAATAGGTAATTCACCAAGATGACTTGACCTACATTCGACCACAGTCTTCAAATCACCTTTTACAGTTAATTAAGAAATGCAATCAATTTTTTTCTGGTCCCAACTGAATTTGTTACAGGATTTTCATTACAAATTTCTGGGAAAAAATGCAGTAATCTGAATTTTCAACAAATTGAGCTATTTCAAGCCACACATAATCATAAGGGTTTTGTCAATAAAATGCACTCAAAGCAAATAAATATCTCAAAGTATCTGTCTATTGCTACACAAGTAATATTGTTTTGTATTTTTATGTTATGAATTAACAGTTGTTGCCTACTGGACAAACTGCATTCCTTTAATTTCAAAGTCATTAGGTATGAATAGTTGACATCACTCTGCACTTCTACTTGTGTGAGGTACAAGTAATACATAAGGGTGATTCCAAATCTACCTTTCAGCTGTTCAATGATTCTGACTGAAAATCAATGGGTCAATTCTCACTTCTACACCCCCCCCCCCCCCAACTTTTTGTGTTTTGTGTTTTGGGTTTTACCTTATAAAATAGGTCCGGAGTAAAAGGACAAGGTGGTCATAAAAGGTTTATTTATCATACCTATGTCTTGAGATGGCTATGCAAATGCTAAAATCTACTGAATTTTGTATGATTTCTGTAGAAATAAACTTAAGTTTTCACCCATTCCACAACTTAGGGATACTATATTGAATTAACAATGTTTTGAAAGAGGGGTCTTAATTCAGTCTCTTTTTCTTTACTGAAATCACCTGTTTTAACATTAACCATACACTAGTAGTCTAGATGTTATCCATGGCTTCAAATCTCTTCTCATGTCTAGCTCAATGAGATGCTGAGATGAAATTTCACATTCAAACCAAGCCATTCACACAGTCATTCACATCATGTCATTCACAGAATTCATTCATGTCATTCACAGAATTCTATGATAAGTCAGTGTTTACTGGGGGCAGTTATACAATGTCCAAATATGGTACATTAGTCATATCAGGATGCTACTACATTGTTTACATCATTCTAACAGTTAGGGGTTGACTCATTTGCATGAACTACTTTCGTTCGTGGTTTCTTATTGAGCTAGATGGAGTAAAGAGAGATCTTGAGATCGGATGCCACAGATAGCCTCTAGACAAACAGACTAGTAGTACATTTAATTGTTACATGAAAGAATGAAAGAGGTAGATGATAGTTGAAATTAATATCACTTGTTCACTTATAGAAGTTATACAATGTCAATATTCATTAATCTCTAGAGAGATTAGTCACTGGGATTAAGTGACAGCATTATGTATTATCTGACGATATCCTAGTATCATCACATGAGAATACTTGACCTTATCAAAAATAAACAAAACATTATATAGAATAATATTAGACAGGCACATACATGATATATGAATCAAACTTGCTCTCATTTTAATCTAACTTCTCAAAGAACATACTGTGAGTGGTTGTCAATAGTATTTCAATTTTTATTTTTATTTTTGCACGCACACGCACACACACACACACACACACACACAGATACAGACACACAAACAGATGCAGACACAGATGCAGACACACAGTACAGATACATACATACATACATACATATTGCATACATACACAGCTGACAATCGACAGATATATAGACAGACAGATACACACACACACACACACACACACACACACACACACACACACACACACACACACACACACACACATACACATACTCCCTCTATCACAAGAACTGACCCTGGGTGTGAATTTATGCAGCAAGGTTTTTAATAGTCAGTTTTTAAACATTATTTCAAAATAAATATTCTAGTTTGTGGTGACACTGATCTGATTATGTACACTTATGAACACCAGCCATAAGATACATGTATGGTCATTACCACCATTTCTCATATTTACCCCAAAGGTAATATGCATAGTTTTGAATAAATTAACAAAAATAGTCCAAAAGATTATGACATGGTCATGATACAAAGGTATACAGTGAGTGACATCTGCTGACAACTTATTCCATGTTTTAACTTTCAGGCTGTACATACACACACTAAAAATACCTCTTTGACCTTGTATTAAGATTAGGACATTACATCATGACTTATTCAATGCAACCTCCTGGCACTTACTAATGTTTTCATTTGCGGTTTCTTCCTATGTGGTTTCCTTCTTTGTTTTAGGTTTAAGTCACTTAATTTGACTACAGTGATCATTTTTAAAAGGAAGAAAGGTGTTCATTTGTGAACAATACCATGACAGAGGTGGTGTAAATGTTAATGCGATGTTACTGTACCAAATCGTATTTATTGCTATGAGTGAAGAGTTCACAATAGAATTGAACAACCCAGAATATTACCAGTGGTTATAAAAGTGGTCTGAAATGTTAAGCTTTGTCATTCAGATACCAAACCACTTGTTTGGAAATGAAGTGTAAAAAATACCAGTATATGGTTTGGTAAGTTAATTTCAAAGAGAGCGCACACAGCTACCAATTACAACATACCGACTACCTGTAACTATGCATGCATGGCTGGTCTGCACAGTATTTTATAACAATTGAAATGGAAGGATTAAAACCTAAAGGTGATGTATTTGTGCATTCAAATAAACTTACACAACTCAAGTGGTTTAACACTTCAGAGCTGAAACAGGTGAAAAATTATAATTCAACAGTCTTCGCTGAAATGAACTGAAATGAACTGAAATGAATTCAGTCATTTATTTATGATACATCTCACCTCTAGAGACATGCAAATATCTGTCATGAAATTAGACATGTTTTCTTTACCAGTGTATTTTTTATTAACATTAGTTGACTTTCCTGGTTGGGTTATCACAAGAAAGGCTCTCAATGAACGTAACTGTGTATTCGGTTGGAGTGGGGACATGATTTTTTTCTTCATTATTTTTCATCAAGTAATATGACTGATTTAAAAACAGCTGTATATGTTTCAGAACTTTGGAAAAACCACTTGTAAAGTAAAGATTTTCTATATGTATATTGTCAGGTTTTTGAATTATTATTTCTAGCAGGTGCATTGAAAGTTGATCAAGAATTTGACATTGAATGAAGCAAAATAAAGTTCAGAGTTACATACATAAAATTAGCAATTTTGACATACATTCAGTGTCCAATGTCAGTGCTGTATGAAATATATGTAATGAGTATTAAAACTTCTTTTTTTCTGTATGTGATTTATTAGTCATTCTTCTCTAATGTTTTAGTAGTGTATGTATTTTAATTTTCTGTTAGTGCTGCTCCTAACATGCTAAAGTGAGCCCCTGATACAAATGGGCTTCAATAAATAAATAAATAACTAAATAAATAAATAACTAAATAAATAAAATATAAATATATATAAACTAAATATGCAAACTAAGTTGTATATTTTTAGCATACTATTACCATGGCTTCTCCTCACAAGTATCTCTTTCTTGGTCCAATACATGTACTTGAACTACAGCAATTGGGATATCTTGGTATGTACATGCAAGAATCATGTGGCATACATGTATTAGAATGACTCAATCATGTCAAGACTTGGTTTCATCAATGCATTACATATATAATTTATGGTATATTGACCATGTCTGAGAGTGACAGTGAAAGATGCAAGTCATGCAGTTATGGTTATACTGACCATGTCTGAGAGTGACAGTGAAAGATGCAAGTCATGCAGTATACTGGCTAGTCATTATCATATACACTGACAATGACTGTACTGTCTATGTACTGTGCTAGAATTGTACAGCTACACCGATGTAATGATTTTCACAATAATCCATCATTTCAGTATACAATTTCCATAATGATGTGATGGCAGTCTGACTGACAGACATGGTAACTGACAGACTAACAGACAGACAGACATGATAATGGACAGACAAGATAACTGACAGACTAACAGACAGAAATGATAACAGACAGAAATGATAACTGACAGACATGGTAACTGACAGACTAACAGACAGACATACTAACAGACAGACAGACAGACAGACAGACAGACAGACATCATAATGGACAGACATGATAACTGACAGAATAACAGACAGAAATGATAACTGACAGACATGGTAACAGACAGACAATAACTGACAGACTAACAGACAGAAATGGTAACTGACAGACATGGTAACAGACAGACAGAATAACTGAAAGACATGATGACTGACAGACATAACTGACACATGATGACTGACAGACATAACCATCAGCCATGATAACTGATTGACATTGTAGCTAGACTACCAAATTATAAGGTAGTAGTCTGTCAATGGAAATCAATAGAATCCTACAGCTGCAACAATTCACTTGGCTAATTCTGACTACCAAGGGTAGAGGTTAAATGTGAGCCCTGTAATCCAAAGCATAGCTTCTCTTCAAGGAGGCTTCATATTTGTATTCTTGTTCACATGATTATTATTATTTTTCACTTTTTGTGCTAAAAAAATCTTCAGTCAAAGGAAACATATGGCAGACAATTTCTACTTTCATCTTGTCATTCTACTAATCATGTATTCCATTGGTCTGGACATCTTAGTATGTTCTCATGGTAACCAGTAAAATGATTGGCAGATTAGATACCATAGGCATCAATATTATAAGGAGTGATATGCCTATATAACCATACATTATTAAATATCAATTATTATTATCATTTTTACAAAAATAGGAGTTATGACCTTTGCACTAGGATATTACTGGTACTATATCACTTTCCTTGATGTGATGTCTGTATGTAAACTATCATTGAATAATACAAAGTGCTACCATAGACAGTGGAGAACTTCTCTACTGCATATGATTTTACCTATTCACTTTCATGACAAAGACACTGGTATGGTTTCTAGGCTATAAATAATATCTAATCTATCGCATATAAAGTTCTTCAGTACAATTTATTTCAAGTGTTTACTAGGGTTCCAAATAATCTAGACAAGAATTCAAGCTGTTCAACTCTACAATTATGGAAATGAAATGCTTGTCATTTGCTTATATCAATGCCGCCATTTTCTACGGGATACACAGGGAAATGAAATAATTCTCTATCGTTGGTAAGAATTCCGGACCCAGCCTTTTTGTTAGTCTGGATGCCAACGTGGTATTGATACATCTCTAACCCCTGAATGAGAGATCTTAAGTTTTAGTGAAGTATAGCACTAGACTATTATTTATGGTTTCATGCCTTTAATTTTATGACTTTTTCTCACTGTTACTTTTATACTAGTTTGCACACAATACAACTCATTGTCCGGGTATTGTTCTTATGGGCAAAAAGTTGAAAAATCACAGGTCAGTGTACCAGGGTTTGCCTCATAGATCACTTATCTGATTTCTCAAACCTTTGCAGTTCAACAACTTTTGCCTGGCAAGATGTCATCACTATAATATCACACTGCCCCTGACAACCGATCACATGACCTGGTTTGAGTGTGAAAATAAGACAACTGATCAATGTGACCGGTTTGAGTGTAAAAATAAGAGATAGGGCTGCATTGTGTTGTGAATATCATCAAGTCATCATCACAAAGGGAGCCATGGTATTAGTAGGATATACAACTCAGTGCTCACATGCCTCATTCTATATCCTTTATACTTAAACATAAACATGCTCATATCTGAAAATAAACTTCATGCAGTCCCGATATCTTCCCTATTTGATCCTATCCACTAAATGTAAAAATGCTTTTAAGTCTCTTTGATAAGACCATTAAGGTTGCTAATATTAATGGCTATTTTATATCAGTTTAATGGTGGCCTTCACTTGTACTGTAATTTCTATCCTTATTGGTCAAAGACAACTGGGGTCAAGGGTCAGGGAAGGAAAAGCAAATATTTTAGTTGTATCCATGACAACTTTATCCCCTGCTTAAAAGTCAATCTAATGTTAACATAACATGACTGAATTATTATATTTTGATAACACTATACTGTATTTATGGCTTATCACCTTTTATCTTTATTCATACTACAGTCTAAACAGTCAGAAATTTTAGGTGTTTCCTCAAAACACTTTATTTCACACTGAATCACAGTACACTTTGTAATTTCTTATGAATGTTTTTTTAACAATTACCTTTGTACATTTTCAAAAACATGTAGGGTGATGTCATTTTTGAAAAACAATATAAAGTTCTGTATGACTGTATACTAAGACTCTGATGTTTGAGTTGACAATATTCTTCATCACACATACTATGTACAACCTGTCCATTTCTTGCAAACCAGAGCACACACACTTCTGCTGACACAACAACATATGAAACCCCACCCTCTAGCGAGCACATTTTGGATGGTGTCATAAAGAGTTCTGTGGGTTATGATGATGAACATGTCGGGTCTATGCAAAGATCCATCAGAAAATACTTAAACAAGATGGTCAAACTATTTTTGTAAAAGTCTCATAAACAGAGACCAACTTTATATATAGTCTCACAGCAAATTGCACAATTCATGCTCTAAGTATTGCCACACATATACAGTGTATAACAGGTTCGTTTACCAGAGGCCAATTAAACAAGTAGATCAAACAATTTTAGTAAAATTCTCATAATCTTAGCGCCAGTCTGTATTATCTATTTCACTGATATTTATATTGTCACAATTTAACAATCTATGTTCTATAGTAGAAAATGTATGTAATCGATAAATAGTTATACTGTATCACTAAACAACGACCCAGCATAAAATCCAAAATACTAACAGCTGTTATATTACGAAAAACATGACATCAGCATAGATTTGTTATACAAAATCCATAGAATGACCTTTCAGGTAGTATTCCCTATCACATCTTGTTGTGTCATGAATATATTAACCTTTGACCCCCTGTAAAACTCCACCCATCCCTCTGAACACAAACAAACCATACACAAATCATACAGCTGTTATGACAAATGTCATCTTTTCAAGAGAAAGTTGTCTTTATAACATACTATATTTAGACAAATTATAATTATTCAAAAAAGTGTCCTTTTGAACAGCATGAGTACTGCATGAAATGTACTAGTAGGCAAATTTTACAAGCGTAAGGCCCAAAAAAAATATATATATCTGGTTCTGGTCAGCACACACGTGCCCTGAATACCTTTGCGGCGATCCTTTTTTTCCGATAATATTTGCTTTCCCGTTCCTTATTTATTCCTGATATCAGGAGAACAAGCAGCTGAAATCTACCCTACATGCCAAGACTGCTTAAATACAGAGCCTCAACTGCTTCGAAGAAAAAGGAAGTTTTTCAAGAGATAAATATGATAGAACAGAGTATGTAAAGTGTCAAAAAATGGGTATTTACTAATTTAAAAAAAAAAAAAAAAAAAATTAGGAAAAAAAAAAAATTGCGTCGTCACACCACTTTAGAAAGTTTACCCTGACCAGAACCAGATAATTTTTCTTTTTTGGCCTAACATATACACAAGTCTGATAACATCAGATTGGCACAAGAATAAACAATGAATACAAACAAATGACATGTTTCTATATTTTCCAATTCAAATGTTTTTTATTCTCATACATAAATTTACACTGTAAAAACAGAACATTTCCAAACAAAAATAAGGTTTAGCTAAAAGACCAATATTTACAAATTGAAGCTTAGTCATTTCCAAACTATTTTTTGTTCATTTTCAGTTGAACTTCTGGCAAAAATTCCACCTACAAGTCATTAAATCTAAATAAAGTATTCTGGATTTTTTAATAATGTAATGTGTTTTTTCTTCACACAATGTTACCTTTATATCTTAAATAAAATATATTTCAGGCATGTGTGTCAAAATCATTTAATTTTTGAACAATACAAGTACTGTATAAAACCAACAACTTTACACTTTGCACTATAATTGGTTCAAATGTCCTGATAACCCTATGTGCTTGTTTCTTCATAACTGCTATATGTCATAGTTCCTAAGGTATGCTGTAAGGGTCTCAATCCCAAACTACCATTAAATATTGTTTTTGTTCAGGGTGATATTAGAGTAGATAATATCTATATGACTTCTGTACAAATTTAAATGGAATCAATTTTATGGTCCAAAACTTTTGTGAAAAATACTGTATAGAAAGTCACTATCAGAATAAATTACATTATCATGCCCCTTCTCCTTTAATTTAAAAACACCAATACAAACTCTCTGACATGTCAGTGATGTCACATTTGCCAAATACTGATATCTCTACAGCAAGATGAAGGATCTACAGAGATGTCTTCTTACATCAATGCATACATGACTGTGTCAATATGTGCAAAATACAGAAGGCTTTACCTTAAGTAAACAAGCTTACAAAAACCTCATGCCTTCACTATATAAAAAGTGGGAAACCTGTAAATCGAATTCAGACAGACAAAATGATTGCATAAAACACAGACGTAATTTATTTTTATGGTATATCCACCTTTGGCTTGTGAAGCTTGACTCCCACATTACTCAATCGCTCAGCAACTATGAACATACAAGGTTTTTTTTCTTAATAGCTAGAGTTTGAGCCTGATAACACAAAGCAAAGCAGGCACACACCTGGTACAAATGTATCTATTGATTACCCATTCTGTCGGCAATGGATTGCTATTGCATCACTTCCAATAAATTAGCATTTGCAACATATGTATGTCATGGTGAATGAAGGTGAATTTCGAATTTAAATGTCTTTAGGAATGTAGGCACACTGTCACTTGCTACATCAAAATGGATTAGCCAGAGAGTGTTTTTAAAAGCCTATTGTATTTACCTATTGTTATTCAAGTTGTAGAAATTAACTGTGCTTAATTACATGCTTTCCATTCTATTGCCAGAGATAATGTGCTTGCCTACAACTTTTCTTATAATGAGTATGTTTATATACTTAAAAGACTTTCTCTGAATCCATTGGTACCTAAAACCTCACACGCATTCGATGTAAAAACTTGATCTAAAATATTTCACTGCCAGTGTCTCTTTTCCCGTTGGCTATAAGTACTGTACTATATAGTCTGTGATATACTGTCTCGATGTATTTTGCGGACTTGAATACATCAATATAGAGCGACTTGTAATAGCACAGTCGGTTTCTGTTTACAATATTGACCGATGTCGCTGTCATATTTTCACCTTTGCAAACAATAGTGAGGACATGAAAAGATCAGCTGCCCCTACATCACAACAATAGCTACTGCTTTTTCAGTTCACCGGTAGCTTTTTGAACTGAAAAACGAAACCGCCCTTGACCCAAAACAAACATGAGGACACGGAGCCGGAGATCTGTCACTGCGTCAGTCGATTTTTTTTTCTGTTTGATCCTTTTGCGCCGGATCGACGCTAAACTATGGACAACCCAGAGACTCAATGCGAGTGAAAGACTCGAAAAGTTGGAAAATGTCTGTTGGATACGTAAATAAGTGATATCGATCAGCTCTATGTGATGATGTAATGGTAAACGCGACACACTAAATACAGTCTTACCTGTTCACAACGAGATCTTTGTCTTCGTAACTTCTCTTGTCCAACGGACATGTCCTGGACGATTCCTCCGTCTCTCTATTAACGATGCATGCATTGCAGAATGTGTGCCCACAATTAACACTTATTACGGGATCGGTAAATAATTTGTGGCAGATAGGACATAGTAAATGTGAAGAAGGTGGCTGAACGAAAACACAAGCGTCGTCATCCGCCATGATCAGCACAGCTGAATATCGCTCAAACCGGAAGTTTACACCCGAGGGCCTCCTATATTACGTCATTTCCCACATATAACAGCGGGAAAACCGAAGTACGTGTAAAACTATATAAAGAGCCGTAAGATTTTGTCATAAATATGGAAAATATAATTGCAGTTGTACAGGAAAACTGTCAATGCAGTATACACTGAAATCCGCAATGGACAGATGAAAACATGAAGAAAGAAAAGTGAATTGAATATTCCCTTGGTCTGAGGAATTTTTTTTTTTTTTTAAATTTGTGTTGTTTTTAAACTGCCCTTCATGCTCTTGTGTACCTCCAATAACTAAACGAAAAAAGGAAAACAAATGCTAACGTATCGCGCTCACAGAATGGACAGCCTGTAAGTTTTTTACTAGCACATACTACATGTGGTCGTGTTTATATTTCTGAACAAAGGTGCACATATTTATTGTCTCTAGATGGCGGCTGTCAATTTCTATTTGAGATCGTCTGACTTTATATATATAATGACAAGGTGGAGACAAAACTTCGCACCTTAGTATATTCAGTATATTATCGGTTCCGTCGTCCCTATTGAGGCAGCGAACGCAGAGGAAGTTCCCATTTTATAGATAACTTTTTGTTCGATGGTTGTGATATGTCCTCAATGAACACACACTTGTGGCCTACATGGCGGAACTGTGACGTACTCTTTCCATGCATCTCACTGAGGGCAGAGACGGTTCCTATTAGTGAATATAAACGAATTTTTCTGTTGAAACTATGGACTTTTGAACTTCCAAAATAAGCTTATAGCTTAGATATGAAGAGAGGTCTAATTTTCAAGTGATTAAAATATCATTAATTTTATAAAGATATCATGAATTGAATTATTCACAGCTTTCTGGAATAAAAGTGTGAACTTTCTGAAATGTTGATGTTATTTTGTTTGTGTCAATGCTTTTTCCCAAATCCCCTCTAAATCCTAAAACAGGGGGAGGGGTAGCTTCGCTCACTGAGAGTTATTGACTGAAAAACTGGTGCTAGTAGGAATATGGTGGATGGAAGGGTGGACAAATGGATGGGTGATTAGACATACATACATAGATACATAGATACATAGATACATACAGACAGACTGACAGACATACATACATACATACATACATACATACATACATACATACATAGATACATACATATACATATTACATACATACATACATACAGACGGACGGACGGACGGACGGACGGACAGACGGACAGACGGACGGACAGACAGACAGACAGACAGACATACATACATACATACATACATACATACATACAGACAGACAGAGACAGACAAACAACCAGACTGATTGATTGATTGATTGATTGAAAGCTCAGAATTAATGACAGGATTCTAGTACATTCGATTGACAGCTCAGAATTAATGACAGGATTCTAGTACATGTATTTGATTTTGATACAATGAAAAGTTAATATTTGAAATCTGCCAATCTATTTCCCTCTGTATCAAAATGATATTTCATTTATCATGTCCATCTATTATCCCAAACCAGATTGATTTTAAGCCAGTCATATTTTAAAGTGTCCAAACTGACCTCACAGCATCAATTTTCGTTTCTTTAAAAGGATTTGAACAGCGCCCTCAAGTTAATCTACCGCATCAGAATGTGAACAGTAATCAATAGGCCATGGTTGGCTTCTTTTGCAAGTATAAAGCCAAATACAGTTTTCACACACACATGAATGTAGTAAAATGATGGGTCTTATTTCTTACTCTGGCATTCACTATTTTATATTTGCTTTGAATATAGATATTATCTTAGCAACAACTTTGTGTCCTGTTTTAGTGTAACTGAATGAATAACGACTCCAAATACAACAGATTTGATCCAATATAAAATGTGATTACATTTTAATATTCTAGTTCATGAAAGTTCAGCTGTAAGCCTGAATTAACATATTAAATTACAAACCAGGTGGTCATACAAAATCCACATTAGATGATAAGTGTAATTGTGATTGAAATAAGCAATGTCCCAGTGTAAGTGGACTGCAGTTGTGTCACTCCAAACCATTTTAACCTCAGAATGTTTAGTCTACAAGGTATGCCATGTAAGGGCGCCCTCACACATTGGCCAACATGTGAGGAGCAAGGCCGTTGAGGCTGGAGTGACATGACATTATCAATAGTCTACCAAATATATTGCTTTGAGTTGGAATAATTCTACAGTATGGCAGCCCTTCACAGGGACTCATAGTACTTTTCATGAACAAAAGTAAATATTTCTCAAAACCTTGTTTCAAGAATATCTGTATATTGAACTGATGATATTGGTCTCTCAAATTTCAACTGCATTACAATCATCATCTCCTGCCACTTTTTTTCTGATAACTGTTGTAGCATTTACAGAAATAAGCAAAGAATATAATAACTGAATAATACAAATACAAAAAGAAAATTTAATGTTGTACAAAGGTCAATATTATTGCCATCAAATGACATTGCTGGAACATATTAAAACCTTGTCATACACCCCTATATCTTGGTACAATCCTACTCTCTACTGTAGGTTTGGTCACACCATTATATAGAGATAGGGATGACAGGGTTCACTTCACTGTGAATTACTAGAACATTCTGTGGAATATTTTATTTTCAATAGGGAACTTGCAAACCCGCCATGTTGAATATTGCATCATGGGAAATGTGATGATAAATACTCATCAATTAGTATTGTAAACAATGTTGATACACTGTTTGTAAGAACATATGATCAATTCATAGTGGAAGGTTTATTTTATCGGTAGCTCAAGATTAGATATTATCATAACCACAGATAATCCCATAGTCCTTTGTGTCTGAGCATGCTCAGTCTGGATTGCAAGTTCCCTATTGGAATATCATACAGTATACTGCCAGGCTATGAGGGTACTAGTAAAGTAGACATTTATTTACCATCAGGCTTTTATGTAGTCACTACTTCCTGGGGCTGAAAGTTGATGTCTACTAGTGCCCGAATAAGGCCAGGTAATAAGTGTTTTATAACACACCAAATTCTCAGGTAAATATTCTTTTTATAGTCAAAGCAAATCCCGATTTGAGTTCCATGCTACATAAAATTTTGCCCTATGGAAAATGGAACGTGAAGCACCCTATATTCTTTACCTAGAAAATGGAAATCATATAAAGGCACTCTGCATACTTCTGTTTTCAGAGACAAGTCTGACAGAGACATAACCCTCTTGATAACAATGTATTGATTTGTCTGTCTGGGGGTAAAATATCCAATGTTTTGAAAATGAAATATTCAACAGCACATCTAGATGAGTTATTGGCCTGTTAGGGGCAAAAGATTCAATGTTTTGAAAGCGAAATATTCAACAGCAAATCTAGATGGGTTGATTAATTTACAGAATACATATATAAATGACTTTGTTGTAATTAGACAATTACACAGATGACACGGATATGTTCATTTCATATACACAAAATGTACACATCTTACAAAGCTGTTCCCCTAATGTCTTCCAATATGCCATATTCTGGTTACCATGGCAACCTTCTAGTCAGTGTCACAAGAGGGCTCCCACAAGGAAAAATGAGGGTCTAAGTCATGTTAGTACATAAAGCAGCCACCAATATGTGACTAGAAGCTCAACACTGAGCACTTCTAACAAATATGTGATCTGAATGAAACAAAGTTTGTATAAAAAATATTTTGTCGGGTTGAATGTAACCAACTTCTGCTCAAATATTTTGACTGGTTGAATGCAACCATCTTTTGCCTCAAAACACTGAGATTGAGAAATGATGATTTTTTCAAAGAAGGCTAGTACTATCATGGCCCTCACTTCTAGTCAAAAGACAACAGCACACCTAGTGGCCAAACTATACAATACCTTTGTCTTTCTGATAACCAGAATATGACGTACCCAAACTCTCAATTTAATACACTATTGTCTGCTTACACATGTACAGTTTGAAGACTTTTATTTCTGCAGGAATGTTATGAAATGTACACCTTACTTATGTTCTCAGTCAAAATGACTTTTTTGTTTCTTTAGATCTGTTATTTTGGTATACCAAAGTGAATAGTTATTATATTTTCAATTTTTGTTAAAATACATTTCAGATGTGTTACATTGTAAAGAACTAAATACACAGTAGGTGATCTATAACAGCTTTGTTTGTACATACATTGATTATATAACTGATGGAGGGCAGAGAGATCATTAATTACAGACTCTGCAGCATTTTCATAATTCGAGTTTCTTTGTCCTTTATCCCAAAAAACGAGTACTCAAAATAAAAAACAAGGAAGTACTTCTGTGAGGACCAACTGTAAAAATGAGCAAACTGGTGAAACTACTAAAATAAAACTCCAACAGGTTGTTATGTCTTCAAGTAGAGTAAAGAATGAATTTTGTTGACTGCAAGTACATATTGATTTTGTTGATCCCATTGGTCTGACCCCCCTCTAGGATGATAATGGTGGTTCTCTTAGACTGTTGGTGGATTGGTACAATAACGATACATAGCAGCAACTCCTAATGCTATAACAGCAGGTAAGACCCAAGTTGACCAGGCACTGCAAGGTGAAAAAAAAACACACATGGAGGCATTCAATATAATATGTCTTATGAGATTTTAATATCTCTTGACATATGGTAACTGCCTGTCAAAGACAGTACTTGTGGTTGATTTCCATGACTTTGGTTTTACAGTGTTTGGTCATTTCACAGCCAACTTGCTTTTCTACAAATTAGGTAAGGTGTAACCAATACACTTGTACATGTCATCATTCAAATACACATGTATGACACACCTGACAATGAGGGCAACCATAACATGCATGCATGTATAACATACAGCATATTTGTGATGGTATGGAGAATGCAATGAGGTAGCCTTAAAGCTTAATATGACGATAATGAGGTCTTATTCCACACCATGACTTTTTTGAAAAATGAAGTTCCTGAAAATGATAAATCTAGCAACTAGGTTGAAATGACAAACTTGAAGATTTTGGACTGACATTAGATCTTTGTAAGTAAAGATTAAGTCACGTATATCAACACTATGATTGGTGTAAAATTTACAAACCAAGACTTCGTTCGAAATTCTCTTTAAGACTCGTGAAGTCCACACAAACATTTTCAATCATAGTATTCAATTTGAATACAAATTTTCAATCATGTTTATTTTCAAGTAATCGTAAGAAAACACTTGTATATATAACAAATATTTTACAAAAATCATCACATAACATGATAAGGCCAACAGACTTAGAGATGTAAACACTCTAAACCATGACAACTGACATAACAAATCTAAATTTGTGTAAAACAAAAGTGTCAGAAATTAGACAATTGCGGGTGAAGATTGTGTCATGTAAGTAAGATTATGCCTACCTATGTGATGTGAGTTTGTGACGTCTTTGTCTAACTCATGATGCAATTGCTAGTGACAAAGATGGAAACAAAAAATGATAATACCATGCTGATTGGTTGAAATGGTGTCACATGACCAAAGCAAATGTAGTTCATGATTGGTTGATGTGTAATGTACAGTTTTGCCACCATGTTGGCTTTTCCCATAATGTCTTGCTATGTCAAATGTCACACATACACTACGTCAGAAAGATGGGGTTGTACGAAAGGTTATTAACGTCTTTCATAGCTCACTCAATTTTGAGACAGCTACCATATTTAGATAACAATCTGGCAGTCAATTAATACTCATCAGTAAATGAAGTGGCATTATTTACCATTTAACAAAAGGATTACACACAAATATTTTCTAGTCAATACTGACATAAACTTGATGAAGACAACACAATAAGATTTATAACAAATACTGACCTTTTCTTCATGTATGCAACATCTTCACCACTACCTTTCACCTAGAAGGTAGAACATATCAAACATAGTAAGATGTTATTTCCCAATATTTTTCTTTGTTCAGCCAGGGAAAATACAAGTGACCCATGGGGCCTTTGTCACTATGAGTTGCTAGACTTGTAGCGACAACCCTTACGTCATGAGTAGCTAGACTCGTAGCGACAACCCTTACGTCATGAGTTGCTAGACTTGTAGCGACAACCCTTACGTCATGAGTTGCTAGACTCGTAGCGACAACCCTTACGTCATGAGTTGCTAGACTCGTAGCGACAACCCTTACGTCATGAGTTGCTAGACTCGTAGCGACAACCCTTACGCCATGAGTATTTCCCAGCTGAATGATGAAAAATATGCAAATATCATAATTATACCACCACCAGTAATATCAAAGAAAGTCTGGGAAAGTAATGGCAATTTTGAATGTTTTGACTCATATTTCAAACACAGCAGAACCAGTGATGTAGACACATGTTGTCATGACCTAGAATGACCAGGGGTATCAATTCCATACATTTTTTTTTTCAACTTGTCTTGTGCATGGTATAGCACAAATTAAACAACTGATAAATCAGTCATCCAATTTCACAATTTTTCATGCATTTTTTAAGTGCAGCTCTTTACGTAGCTACGAATTTCATAAAATATGCTGTTCAAATATTCTATATTCATGACAATCCGACGTATGACCCATTTATGAAATCTGGTCCCCCTTCTATGACTGACACCCCCCCCCCCCCATCCACACCACCCCCACCCCCACAAAAAAACCACCCACCAGTGTTGCCAAAAAAAATTACAAATGACTTATTTAAAGTCTCTGCACAGAATACATTGCACTACCAGGAATTATTGTAAATTTATTCCTCTAAATAAAATGTATTTACATCTTTTACTTTGACCTGACCTAACTATATACAGAGTTCAGTCTTTATGGCCTGTTGTATAGGGGTACCCTTTACTTCCATGTGGACCATTACTATAAAGGGTCATACACACTTGGAAAGGAAATTTTTTTTCCATGTTTACCCTCATACAAAACCAAATGATAATATTATACAATATCATGTCAATCATTGCTTTGAAGTATGTAGACAGACAGACAGACATTCTCTGTCTCTCTTTCTCTCTCTCTCTCATATAAAGAGGGATATTGTTTTGTTCTGATTTTATACAGAATACAACTACAGGCAATCTTTCTGCGCTTACGATGATAGTGAAAAGGCAGGATTTGTCTACTGTAGCATTAGCTAAACATGCTCACACTTGTCATTCAATATAACATATTTCAGTATTCAGACAAACATTAATCACACTTGTATGCATTTATAACGGAGGTTCAGTTGTTCTCTCTCTCTCCAGTACTACTGATTTTGTGAACTCGTTATATATCTAGCCTAAATATACTTACGTCAACTGGTTTTATCTTGTCAAGGTCTTCCTGCAGAAAGACAAAACAAAAACATACAATTTATGTTAGAAATGATCATTTACAAGTCAATTGAATTCATATGTTGTGGCATCCTACACAAATAGTCATCCTATACAAAAATCCTACTTCATGTACCACGGAGTAACCGGAAGACCTATGGTGATCGTGCTTTCTCGCGTACCGCCCCCTTCGCTTTGAACAATGTCCCTCTAGAAGTGTGCCAGTCACCCAGCCTTGATATTTTTAAGAAGCGCATCAAGACTTATCTGTTTAGCAGAACCTACTGACATCTCTATATACCCACACTTTTGTAAAGCACCATTGAACATTGCTACGTAGTGGAGTTTGGCGCTATATTATAATATAAATCTCTTTGATTGATTGATTGATTGATTGATTGAAATAGTCGTAATTGTAATTGTCATTTAAGATTAAGAATGTATGTACATTTAGCATTGTAAAGAGTGCTGGGATGTAGTGCACTTTATAAGAAATTTAATTATTATTTATTGTTACACAAAATCAATAATTACATCTGTTTGTGTTTTTATGAATTACTGTTGTTTCATGATAAATATGAAGCATTGCTTACACTTGTTTACTTACTATCTCTATCACCATCACTAAAAGATGGACATCTGTAGCATAACATTTAGGCAAACTAAATTGACTTATTCGATGACATAAATTTTTGTTACATTCAGTGATTCAGATACTGTCGCTGACATGATCATGACTGATATCACAGAGAAACAAAATTTATAACTATAAATAATCTGCATAGACTCTGATGCATACTTTCGTTCAAACTTTTGGAGAAAGTATAGGATTGTCATGTATACTACAAGATAGTTGCTAGTTTAACATTATTTTATCTGTCTCTTTCTTGGTGTCTGTATGTTTTTTATATTTTTATGGGACATCTTGGTGGCCTGAATTAAAGAAATGTACATGTAATAATAAATAACAACTGCTACATGGGATTTCAGACCCATTCAATGGCACAAACTGATAAGACTATAATACAAGACTAGTTTTATGTAAGGATTATCTTCAGTTTGGACTATTTACATGTTTTCAAGTGTAACTTTGCCTATTGTACTAGCATAATATGGTGACATAAAATGAATGGACTATTGCAATTGTCTAGCCGCAATCATCCATTATACCTTTAGGAACATAGTCAAGGAACCTTCAGTAGTCTGGGACTATTCTAGTTTCACACAATACAAGGTGAATTATATAATGTGAACTGTACTTGGCAATTAGGAGACTGTAAGGATTTGTTGTGTAACTCCACTCTCTGCAGTCTTGCTCTGTATCATTCAAAGCATTGGCAAATGCAAGAGGGTGCCAAAACAAAGTGTACATTACACACTTGGCAATTGGGAGTCCTTTGCTTTGGCTATGATATGCCATTTATTTTATTTTTGGTATAAGAATGACAAATTTGAACAAAAATTAACCTACAGACAGATAGCTTGATTGCTAATTAACTTTCCAGTGAATGAGAAAGACCTATTTTGAAATGGTGTATGAACAAGTACCAAGCTAGCAGACATTCTATTTACATACCTACACATGTACAGACAGATACTATAGCTTGATTGCTAATATTAACATTTCCAGTGAATGAGAAAGACCTATTTCGAAATGGTGTATGAACAAGTCCCAAGCTAGCAGACATTCTATTGACATATCTTTTTCAACTCAATAAGTACATTTGTACATGTACTGTGACAGAAGCTGTGATGTCATATCTGTCTTTTGAACTTTGATCAAATAATACTATCAAGTACAGTATCATTCTACCAGTTAGTCCACAGACTTGTCATGGTTTTACTATCTCTAGACAGAGGCAGTAAGGTCATAACCAGTCATTGGGCTATCTACTAATTCACATTGGAATGAAAACAGATTTTCCCATTTCCATTTTGCCTGAAATTGCTGAATACACAACTAGTGGAAATCAGATTCATATATTCAAATATTACAGTAATTCATTTGGTATTCGTAATTACACGTAATATTCTGAACCAAACATACAAAAATATTAATGTTATATGTACAAACATTGTCATGTGAGTGATATATTTGTTCCCACCCTGCAGTATTGCAGAAGGGCAAATGTAATGTGTATTATTATGATAAAAGTTTGATGCAGAATCACCTTTAACAGTATATCTACATGTAGGCACCACTGCATAGTTGCGATGTTGACAGGTACTGTAATCTCAATTTGACAAATACCACTCACTTATCTTACTTTATATAATTACAATTCAGACTCAGCCTTTTTTGTAACATTGATAAAATTTTGAAATAAAAAAAGATCTGGGGGATGAAATTTGAGCAAAGAAAATCCAGAACATTGAACAAATGCTACAACTTGGTTATGTATGCAAAATGTACTGAAAGAATTCTGAATTACAAGTTTTACTTTATATCAGATTGATATGATTAACTATATGTTGTACACTTCACTGTATGGCATATGTTTGATATCAAAACAGTACAATGTGATGGCCATGCAATTTTAATCCTCAACTTTGACACTGACATCGTGTTTGATATAAATGTTGCTGTACTATATTAGAATTATATGTACCTGAGGTCTCTCTCTCGTCAATGCCTCAGTATTATTATCTTAGAATTATATGTACCTGAGGTTTCTCTCTCGTCAATGCCTCAGTAGTATTTATAATTACACATCTATCAAATTATAAGAGTTGACAAAGAACACTATACTTAGAATTCAAATACCATTTACTTTGGTAAGTAAGAAACTCTATGGGGCAAATCAGACAACATGGGTATCCCCAGAAGGAAGTTTATTTCAAGGAGAGACCAAGATTACAGGGGTTATTGTATTCTTTCAAGCATGTTACTAAAATAGCTAAGAGTGAAGTATTTGTTATATCTATTTAAACATAATCCAAATGTTGCCCATTTCACATTCCAAATTATAAACAGACTTTCATCATACTTGAATGGTTCATCGTAGACTCTGTACATTGTACTCCTGACATATATTAGCCTAGAGACATATCCATTTCATCACCACACAGTGACACTTGACTTTTTATTCACTGTCCTATATGAGACAGGGCAGTATGAATACTCCCACATAATGTACTAAACTCAACCCGTACTGAGCTGTGTAAAATTACCATAAAATAACTATTGCTCTTATAATATACACAGTTCTTTAATTAATAAGTTGACATGATTAAAACCAAAATCCATTCCTTTCATAGAATCCTGCTATTTCATTAGCTTTCACTCTTCTACCACTACATATGTACTACCCTAACCTGTGACCTTAACACTGGTGGATTTCAAATATGTGCTTGTAGAGAAGTCATAGATGAAATCCACTAATGCAAAGGTCCTACGCTACTACTACTACCCTATCATTTCTCCCCTGTCTATTTTAATTTAATCATAACTGGGTACTGACACAGTGACAGAGTAGCTGGTATATGATCTTTGGGTCTATCTGCACGTACACAACGTACAAGTATGACCTCTTCATGACCTGACAAACAATATCATTATCATGACAAAGACCATTCCACAAATGACGCCATAAGTCAAGTCTATAGGTACCACCAGTTTAACATTACTACAGCGAACTCTTTCATTTGGAACAGCAGTCATAGATTTTACCAGTATCATGTTTTTTTCATTTGTACTTTGATTGGTAGACTTTGGATATTTACATAGCTAACTGTTGCTATACATATTTCATTCATAGAGATTACCCTGTAATATCTCTTATGTTACATATCATGTGATACTAGTACAAACTGGTTCTCATTCTCTCATTTGAAAACAACAAGGGATAGAGTTATGGAAACATTATGGATAATCAAGACCAGTTTTTTTCCTGGATTTGAATAAAAATTCCTTGGTTAAGTTTTGGTTACCCCTTCCTACACATACACAGACCAAAGTTGACAAATTGGACTGCAAAATAAATTGTGTAAATGGTTGAAGTATCAATGAAATTAAGATTTGAACATCAGAATTCTGTGAATATTTTAATGCTTCTTCTTGGTTGTTTCTCACTAGTTTCTATTAAACAACTCCAGCGATCAGAAACTTTTGAAATAACATAAAGCATTTTCTGAATACAGGTAATAAAGCTATGAATTTTCATATTCCTGATTCTGCGTGACAAGATATTTGATTTCTAGTTAGTAGCATACAAATTGAATACATCTTTCTCCCTTTGCACTATTTCAATAATTTCATATCTGATATCATTATAACTCCAAGTAAACAGTCTGTTTTTGGCAGGTGGTTGAAAGTAGGCAGAATTAACCAGTTATCCACATTTTATCACGATTAAATAAACAGTATCATAAAATCTGTAAATTAGATAGGTTTACCCCTTTTGTCATGTCAGCAAGTTTCTAAGGCCACAGAACTACAGTATAGTGTAGTGAATACAAATTGCAATGCACTACAAGAGACTGTATGTACTGTGACCTAGTGACCGGACAATGTATATTTGTCAGTAATTTTCCATTCACTGTAAAGTAAACTGTCCCACAGTCACACGACATCGGTCTTACATTATCACTTCCAATCTGTTGAACACTTCATATGACACAGTGATTGATGTGATCAACTTATATCATTTTAACACAATTTTAATATGAATGTACATTATGGATCACTACCGATAATTGCATAAAATGTGCAGTATTCAACTTATGCTCTAAAGTGCCACATTTCAATTCCTGGCCATCACATTTTGAAAGGTTTCCATGTGATTATTCTGTTGTTCTGGGCCACTTTTTCTATACAGCAATAGTATTTCAAACTTAGATCTAATCTTAATCTGAAGTGGGCCTTTAATGGAACAAGTTAGACAAGGAATATTTGGAAGTGTGATATGGCTGACCGAGCTATCCATTGAATCACCAGAAACTATACAATAATCCCTTATAAGCTCTATTCTTAAACTTCATTCCGTCACCTCTGACTAACTTCATTCCGTGACTTCTGACTAACTTCACAAAAATGAAAATATAAATATTCTCGACTGCAAGACTATGGATATTTAAATTGCTGAAAAGAGTTTAGTCTCCTACAACTCTTCACAGATACCGGTTTGAAAATCTATTATATATTGGTCAGTCTTGCTAATGGTAATTGTAACAACAACATTCTGTAAAGACTGTTGCAAAAAAGAACAAAACGTAAATGTTGAGTTTTGTTGACTTTTACTGCAGTAGAGTTCGATTGCATTGCAGCTGTTTGTGATGGTACATGTAGGGAGCACCCTGAACATGACGTTACTCCATAGTTGAGAATACTATACTACTACACAATGATTTTCTTTACAAGCACGAAGCAAACAAAAAAGGGACAAAATGTATTACCGGTACATATAACATACAACATATACTTGGTACCCAATAAGTAAAAAGTAAATGAGCTGTATCAATGTCAAAATACAGCAATTATCACGAAATACCTAGAATATAATTCCTGTGTTTTTCTACACCATGGAATGGTTCATTTACCAACTTGGCTAAAGTGAATTGGATAAAAAATGTTTCAAGAATGATCTTGTCAGTGTCAGTTTAACAACAATTTGGATGACCACGTACACCAGGTACATGCAGACATCTGATCTCTTATTTGATCAACATTGATATTGCAAACAATAAGGTAGATATTAATCACACGACTTTGACTAGCCTACAAGATATGACATGAAAAAGTCAGATAGGTTAAACATTACGACTCTCAATACTCTGATTGGTGAGATGTCATGTGACCCAAGAGTGAGGTCACACCAAAAGGTCAATGTGTGTTTTCAATGCACTATTCGTCTGATTTCACAATAACTTACCTTCCGGATTTCTCCAATAAGATATTCTTTCATCATTTCACGTGCATCTGATGAGTGGCCTACATCTTCAAATGATTCTGTTGCATTATGTCCTGTAAATTCATATAAAATATTAATTTAGACATTTTATATTAATTAATTACTTTTTTCAGTCAATATTTCCTGAAACAAGATGACTTTTTCTTTCACATTATTCCATAAATTAATTATGGGAATATAAACATTACAGCATTAACATTTATTCTGTAATCAAGGTACAACGTCATCGCATCTGTGCCACCTAGCATTAAAGCCAGCAAATGAACAATTCAACGAAGTCTGTTGACCTGAACGGGTGAAATGTTACTTGTAAGAAATAAGAAGAACCTTTGGTTGTGATACAACAACTAATTGTTACTAGGTTTTACCGACATGATGAACATATCTAAGGATGACTACTAGTATATTTGTCATGTCTGTTACAGGTTTCATGTTCACTAAGCATATTTAGTCTGATGAACATATCTAAGGATGACTACTAGTATATTTGTCATGTCTGTTACAGGTTTCATGTTCATTAAGCATATTTAGTCTGATGAACATATCTAAGGATGACTACTAGTATATTTGTCATGTCTGTTACAGGTTTCATGTTCACTAAGCATATTTAGTCTGATGAACATATCTAAGGATGACTACTAGTATATTTGTCATGTCTGTTACAGGTTTCATGTTCATTAAGCATATTTAGTCTGATGAACATATCTAAGGATGACTACTAGTATATTTGTCATGTCTGTTACAGGTTTCATGTTCACTAAGCATATTTAGTCTGATGTACATTTATATGCCTTCTCGACTCCAATTTTAGATTTTTTTGGTTTATTCCATGAATGTGAACACAAGACCACTATGTATGTAATCTAGTGCTTAACTTGAAACCTGTAACAGAAATGAAATGTCTCACATCAAAACATCTGTTCAGGAAAGCTTTTAAAGAGTATCTACTTGACGAAATTTAAATATAATACATATTCTTGCATTGTTAGCTCGTTTTTGATATTTTCTCCCATTATATTTTTTCTTCTAGTTCTGTGTAGCCCTTATTGTTATTGATGCATATGAACCCTGAGGTGGAGCCAAACTTGATCAGCGAAAAGCTATTTTTTTGACTCCAAATTGCCAATCTGTTTATTTATTTCCTGTCATTTTGTAATTGTAACTTACTTTAAAAATTGGCAATAAAATGAATGAATGAATGAATGAACTTTGAAAGTCACAAGTGATCAATGTATTAATTTCAAATATTGTAAGATTTCCCATGGTTGAAAAGTAATCAGTGCTATGAAATGGTTGGCGTGGTTACTCCTTTGTAAGTAAAATTGACATGAACATTGTGGTTGTCATGGTTACTCATAAATTTGTAAGTAAAATTAGACAAAACAGTTTCAACTGACGAATTTCTGTATCAGCACAAAAGAGGTTATTAATCTTAGTTTTGACTGAGCTGATGTAATATGTACCTCCATATTGCACTTCATTTGGCGGCATGCAATAGGTTGTAACAATTCACCGTTCAAGTTTTATATCTACAGTTAAAATCACCAAAACTATATGAACAAGGAATCTTTTTAGATTTTACAATACCAATTTGTTAACACCAGCTGTAAAAGATTCAAATGTAGAAAAGATAGTTTGGGTGTTCACATATTACAAGCCATTCTATGAAATCTGAAATATTATTAATACTGCACTATACTAGCAAAATACCAAGGACAACTATCTGGTATGTCTAGAAACTGAATCACAACCAGCCCACGTGGGTATTGTAGTGCTATAAACACTCACGTGAACACAACTGACTGTACAAATACAAGAAATCATATACAACTGTCTGGATGCCTATTCTTGTATTGTTATCACTAAATAAGCATGACCTGCTGTCTCCCACACACAAACTATCCACTTCACAATCTACAACCTTAACAGTTCATGACATTCATGGGCTTTGTTTGAATAGAACTCTTTATCAATTCATGATTCAGTTTCTTGAAATCAAACAATGGCGCTGTGATACGATGCACTTACAGTTTGTCACTGGCGTTATCCCTCACAGATAACCAGCAAATTGCAATGTCTGCAGGAATGCATCAGTGTAGTAAATTGAGTGATCACTTACTAAATTCACAACTATATGTATTCCTTGTGATTGTCCAATGTTGGCATTGTAAGTAAGGTCATCATAAGTTGTTGGGCACCCAGCACTATATGATAGAGTACCTGATAAACTATGGGACGTTTACTTTATTTCTCCAAATCTCTTACAACTAACACAAGGTCACTGAAACCTTGAGACAGTGATAAGACTACCCTGATGTGGGGAAAAATCAACAAACCAAATAATTACCTCCTTGCTCTAAAAGAACTTCTTCTCCACCAGGATGCTGAAAAACACAAAATGTATGTTTGTAATTTCAGGATAATAAACACAAGAAAATTTCACATATTTCAATGGCAGTCTACTATAATTTAATATACTTCATTTTCTTTGACAACCCCGCAACTTATGTCATAATTATATAGTCAAAGTTTACCAAATGTCAGTGTTTTCATCACAGATTGCAAATATATTTGTACATGTATATAGTAGGTAAAATCTCAGATGACTGGTACAAAATCCACCAAACTTCGAGACCTGTTAACCCCATTTACATTCTAATGAAATGTATATTCGTACATACATACATATAGGAAACAAGAGTACATTTTACTAGGTCCTATAGATACCCCTCTATGTTGGTTTTCAATCCTTTAATAAAACTCTCACAAAATAAAAACATAAGGAAAAAAAATCAAACATACTCTTCATTTCTCTGACCAAACTAAAAATTCCTGAGCAGCTCATGCAAGTGGTGTTTCACACTAAACATAAAAATTATTTCTTATTTGTATTTCCTTCAAAATTATCTCAAATTCATTAGACAATAGTTAAATGTTTGTTATATTAAAACCATCATTACTGATGTGATGCAAATCCATAAATTGTTTACCCCAAACTCTTATTACTTCATTATTATTCATACTGATCAAAGGCCATAATGACTACTATTAATAGATATGGTACCATCAAATATCACAAGGGATACTTTACAAATAATACAATGGAAATCTTTAATATTTTAGCTAACACAACATTGTCTTTGTACTGACTTGCATGAGATATACTTATTGTACATTTATTTGTGTTCTATTTTCATGTGTATCTCAATATCTCACAAAACCCTAATGACTATGGTGTGGATATGTTTCTGTATCATAAAGTCTATGCAAATAAATTTAATGTTCTCTTGTACAGTACCCATCATAATTTGCTGGTTAGATATTTTAAACTTCATTTAGCAAACAACGTTATCTTTGTCACCATACACTGTTTCCCTTTACGTTTTGAGAACAAGTCCGAACCTCGTTAACCGCACGGTAAAGTGACAATCCATTTTTTATCAGTCTGCACGTGAAAACTATTCGATCAGCTGATAACAGCGCCCTTTGACCGAAGTCCGTGTGCTCATCAAAGGTGACTATGGGACGTGGTTGTAGCCACGTTCGACATATAATAACGGCGTTGTTGTTTTTTCAAGTTAACGATATATATAATATATATATCTATTCTTGCCTGAAGTCTAATTTCTGAGCTCTGTGGTAATAAATTTGTTTAAATTGCTCATAATGCCAAGTTATGTAACAGAATTCGTATGATGATGTAATCAAATTCTATGCTCCACTTCTCAAGTAACGCATTTCAGTTTCACCTTCAGCACTTCATCCTTTTGTTACGATTTAATGCATGGCGCTTGAAACATAAAATACCCTACATCAATATCTAAAATACCCCTAGATCAGAAAGACATATGTAGGTATGATAAGATTAACATATCTACAAAGATTTAGGTACCTGATGGGTTAAAATGCGAGTCAAGAAACGATAAAACTTACCTCTTCTATAAATTTTGTGAGATCGTAAATTTTGTTGTGAATTATCAGCCAAAGTGACTGGTTATTGTAGTTCTTTTCAACTTCTTCAAGGGAAATCTGCCTCAATTTAGACATGGTCAAACGTTGGGTGATTTCTTGGCCAAACGATGCTCACAGACACACAATCACGGGATAAATGATTTCTGGAACGCTCCCTGTCCTTTTAACCGGAAGTTAACCACAAATGTCAGATTATTTTCAGATTGAGATTCGCTCACATCTGAATCTTTGAATACAGGGATCTCAGTGGATGACGTAAAATCAGGGCTGACGTCAAATAAATGTTACAACCCGAGACTTTACTTTGATCCTACAAGTCAGAGACTTTAACAACATTTTCCTGTTTGCAGAGCTTAATACTTTGGGCACCAACAGTAAAGTTTATTATTGTACATATAAAACAGTAATCAAACAAGTTTCTGGACTGTCGACGCTATTTACAGTCATGGTGGCGACAATGACACTTGTTCTCGAACGGAGCATTTCTTTCATGATGGAAGATATACAAGTAGGACGGGGGGGGGGGGCTGAGAACATGTGTAGAGAAGTTGGGAAAGGGCTCGTTACGTTACCTGTAATCCAGTAAAAAGAAGATAGAGAGGACGAAAAGGAGAGGCAGAGAAGCATGAAGATGTTGTTTATTTTATTTCCAATAAATTGTTTAAATAAATGGTGATAGCATTTTATACTACGTTGTTCGGGTACGTGTGAGTGTTTAGTTATAATTTATTTGTTGTTTACATTTGTATTTGTTGTGAATTACTACCAACCATGGGTCTCCGGCTGTTGTTGCTAATGGTTACACATCGGAGATGATAAATGTTAAAGGCAGTCAAGTCAACCTGTAAGACATATTAGTCTATGCTATTTGGTCACCCAGTCCTCATGTGAACCCAGGAAAACATTAGTCTGGATGACCAGAATGTGGTTTCTGAAGGTACACTGTATAAATCGTAACGATCGATACTGCATAGGAACTAGACTAGGAAAACATACGAGTATAAACTTGTAAGCTCGTATGTATATAGTGCCTAAGCACTGTAAATTGATAATAAAGTACATATCCCGGATCGATTTTCCATCTTTTAGCAACTTATATCTACTAGTAGGTTTAAAATTTGCAGATTATGACTTTTAAACTTTAAAAACTTTAAAGCTCAGGAGAGTCCTGGTAACTATTGAATGGAGTTTTCGCCGGGACAGAAAGCCGGGGTTGAACTAAAGTTCAAATCTGCATGTCGATGTGTATCTTTGTATACGTGAGGTACCATCTCTCAATATGAATCTGAAAATGAATTCACCTGCGATACATGCGCAGTAGAGAAAAGCAGAAGAGTCCGACAGACTAATCTTTTCGTACGGTATAAAACTGATGATAGGGTGCAGCTAGCCATGACATACGAAATTACATTTCTAAATTCACCCCACCATTAAACGATTACCTTTGCAGCTCTACTTGAATCTAAAATGTTCCTTATTGAATTGATATTCATAATCAAATTATGACATATACTTTCAGATTTAATTACATAACATTCCCAAATAAGCTGACTGGTTGGTTGGTTGGTTGGTTGATTGGTTGATTGGTTGGTTGGTTGGTTGGTTGATTGGTTGGTTGGTTGGTTGGTTGGTTGGTTGGTTGGTTGGTTGGTTGGTTGGTTGATTGGTTGATTGGTTGGTTGGTTGGTTGGTTGGTTGGTTGGTTGGTCGGTCGGTTGATCGGTTGGTTGATCGGTTGGTTGGTTGGTTGGTTGGTTGGTTGGTTGGTTGGTTGGTTGGTTGGTTGGTTGGTTGGTTGGTTGATTGATTTCATTTCTAAGTTCGCTTTGCTGAGCTTAAATACACTGTCTCTGTCAATTGTTTCACAACTTGCGAGATTGGGGATAAAACAATAGAACACAGTTCCTGGCACGTTCGCAGAGTCGGGAACATCCGTTTTACACTAGAAGTATCAACACACCTGTACAACCTCAGTGAACTTCAGACCACTAAAATTAGTGGTCTAAGGTACAACCCACGAAAAAAACACCAGTGCATTTGCTTGCTCGTGGTACGGTAAATATATGTAAAGACATGCAATGTAATTAAACTCATGAACATAAACATGGATATATTGGCCTGTATACTATTTAAATAATATACTTTATGTTTCTATATATACTATCACAAGACTGTGTTGTTTGTATGGAAAGTATATATAGAAACTTCATTGTATATTATTTCAATAGTATACAGGCCCATATATACAATCATGTGTATATATATGTAGCTATCCATGCGTTTAAAATATTTTAACCAATGCATATTTTGTTTGTTTTGTTTTGTTTGTTTGTTTGTTTGTTTGTTTGTTTGTTTGTTTATTTATTTATTTGTTTGTTTGTTTGTTTGTTTGTTTGTTTGTTTGTTTGTAACGCGGGTCCTGGGCTCCCTGTAATATATGCTGATGTGGGTTTTCTTTCAAAATACTCTGTTTCACGTGTTTCTCCTTGAAATAACGAAACCGTGATATATTAGTTTTGGTATCATAGAATGTGGATAAAGAGGTTTGAGTCATCTTCTATATCTGTCAAGAAGTAGTGTAGATCTTGATGCAGTTCACTGACTTCGCTTCCTCTTTTGAGTTTAGTATACGTATCTTCTTTTTTCGGCTCAAATAGAATATAACCACAATACTACAATGAATATTGGGTACATTCGTATAGTGACAGAATAAGTTGTGGCGCCTAGCCTGTACTGAAAGATTCGCCGTTGTAGGCGCTATGTAAAACGACTCTTATAGGCTAAGTAGGTTGACCGCTGATTAGTACGTTGGAGCTCGGTTACCGCTGTCATGAAGCGAGCCATCAGCGGTGAGGCTGGGTAAAGGAAACTAGTAAGTGATAAAAAAAGATTACTTTTACTACATACATTTAGAGGGGAAACCCTTGAATCGCGGGAAATTTATATATGCGTTTACAGAGTATGTAATACTGACGTCATACCTCATGAAGTTGAAATGAAATTTCTGCGACGTAAGCAAGCTAATGGCGTGAAGCGATTTATATTATTGTATAGAATATTTCGAACTCTGAGATAGCCCACTGCACAATTGTTAAATAAATAAAAAGTAGAGATCAGGGGATTTTATTTACAATAGTGACCAGCTGTGTTGCAAGGGGGGGGGGGGTGAAAGATGGTTTCCTCGTGAGCCATTTTACAATTATTGCAGCTACTGATACCACAACAGCACAGAATTTTTTTTTCATCTTAGTTGTATCTTTAATAATCTTCCAGGATACATTATGTGTAAATAAAAATATGTCACTGAATCATGATCAGATGCAAAAACGTTTCAAGAGCTGGCAAGTTGTTTGTGTAGTAGGGTTGTAAATACCACAGGATAACCACGGTGTGACAAACAACACGGGTTGTCGTGTTTACAAAGTACAAATCGCTAGGCACAAATGCTCATTTTATTTTGCACACGTTTATGGGAGTAGAGAGAAGGACTAGACATAGACGTGTATCACACAATACGCTATTCATACAAGTTCGTTGTATAAACTCGTACATAATAACTACAGACCCTATAGAAAACTTGGATACAAACATTTTCTATAGTGCCGGGTTTGAGATAAAGAGCTGTCTTGATTTGCTCAGTGTCAATACCTGTCTGAAATTTGCACTTTCTGCAAATCAGGATAATATAATCTAAGTGAAACTTCTAAAGGGACAGAGAGCTGACACGAGGTGATCTGTGCCACTGATAAGTTACTTATCTGTGTCTGTGCCAAGGTAATATACAAATATTGATACTTTTGTATAGCATTTAGTAATAACAAAGATTGGAGAATGTGGGTTTAAATTTCTTTCGAACGTCGAAGCACATTATACGTATTACCATGTCTAGTGAATGGATATCTTATTTCAAAGAATGTTTGTATACTAATTACTATATTATTTTCGATCGATTATATACACGTAGGCCTAATGTGGGAAAGATATTTTTTACACCATGGAAGGGGAGATTGCATACCTCCATGTTCATACCATATACTGTATTCGCCAATCTTTGTTTATACCCTCCCACCTGACGAACCTCGAGCTCGACGTCGGTTCCATGGTGCATAGATCTAGTCTTTGTAAAAGTAGATTGTCTATAATTAATGCATATATAAAGTTCATCCCTCCACTTCCTATGGTTACAGGTAACATATAATGCTGAACGTTACTAGGTTATTCTCAGAAATCCGCATTTGGTCACTGGGACAGAAGTTTGTATCATGTATGGCTTTGCAGTTCAACAATTGTCGGAATGCACAGGAAAACTCTATTAACCTGGATCATTTCAGTAGGTGATTTGACATTATTTCAACGCGATGAAAGTTACTTAATCAGGAAACACGCGTCCTGCATGAGCTACGTCGTTTTTAGCACCTAGCATGTATATATGGCTGATCATTTGACACGCATAGAGAGAATTTTCTTACTTTATGCATAGAGTAGACGGTATAGAGGTAGCTTCTACTTCCACATAGAAAATGGAACGGAGACTCTCTTCCCGGCACGTTATCACAGTCTATATATAGTTTTTCTAGGATTTAAGTGACACTAATTTTCTCTATAGAATGACTTTCTTCGGGGAAAAGTACTTTAATGTTTACATCATATACAATATCTAATAATTACTTCCCTAAATATTGTCATCTTCCATAAGTTTCAAACAAATCACGTATCCATGTCAACCTTTTTAAATGTTCTACTGCTAACCTTAACTGGGATTCAAAAGAGTTAGAACTACGGAATGCAAACTTTACATTTGTAAAAATGAAATCCTTCTATTCAGCAATGAATACAATGTGGTTCGATCATTAAGTGATGACATGACATAGCATAAGCTTAAATAGTGTTTTGGTCCTGGTTGCTTAGCTTGGTGTTACTATCTCAAGAAGCTCTCCACACCAAAATAAATATATGTATGTTGGTGAGGAGAGCTTCTTGAGAAATTAATACAAGGCAAGTCTCTGGGATACTGGCTTGATGTGTTGTATGTCAACAGGTCACTGATCCGCCGTTGATGGCGCTTCGGCCGAATCAATCTCTCACAGTCTGTGGTGATGCGGTTTCGACATCTGATTTTAATCAGATGTAGATGTCGGCTAATCGTTCATTGCTATTTTAATTGAATTGACCTTCTTGGTACATGTTTACATTTTTTAGCCTGATCGTAGAGGAGGCGATCAGGCTAAAAATGTAAACATGTACCAAGAAGGTCAATTCAGGCAAAATAACGAACTTGAAGGTAAAATAGCAATGAACGATTAGCCGACATCTACATCGGATTTTAACCAGATTACGGTTTCGAGTGATGATCAATGATGAACTACTATTTTCGTGTCAATATTTGTGGTGGTGGTGGTGGTGGTGGTGGTGGTGGTGGTGGTGGTTGGGGGGGGGGGGGGGTCCTGAGGAATTTTGAACAAAAGAGACTGTCAGACTCCAAAAATGAGCTGACGAAATCAAGCAACTACTTCTGATGTGTAAGCGAAAAAAGTTGCCGTGGTGACATGAAAGTGGTTTAAACGAGTGCGAATGTTAAATTCTCAGGTACAGGTGTCTCTTGTTTTATTACTTGCGGTGAATAATTCATTTGAAAAATTCTTTCTGTGACAGGTTTATACCATTTGTTGTGTACTGTAGAAAAACTACTGTTTCAAAATATACTAGCATCAAATCAAACTATAATTGGAATCGATTGTAAATATTTCATTTGTACCAAAAATAGAAAACGTGATACATGTACAGATAGAAGTGTTCTGTTTATACTGAACAACACAGACTGTCACTGTTGTAACTATATATTAGACATTTCAAGTACATATCAACAAATAGAATAACATTGAATACAACTTGAACAATCTCTTTATATAATGATATAATTAATTACCACACAAAACTTAATTTCTAAAGTTTTGTCACAGAAACCCCCACTATACCCCTCCCCTTCAAACTAGCTTATTTACATGTAATTATAGTTTCCGCTCGGACTTCACGACCGATTAGAAGAATGCATGTGTTTCCAGGCTGTCCTGATTGCTGACTCTTATTTGGATACAACTGTAAGCTTAGGTCCTGAGGTGTGAAAAGTCTGTTTTGTACAGCATACAACTGTAAGCAAAGGTGGTGAGGTGTGAAAAGTGGTTGACACCTGTTTTGTGCTGCATTCAAACCATAGACCTAACACAAGTAGGTCTATGCATAGACAATAGAGAGTCTATGGTCTATGGTTAACTTGATTTGATTTGATTTGATTTGATTTATTGATTTCACCAGGAAATAAAAAAAAAACCATACATAACATATAAATTAACAAAATATATAAATTAAATTATGTCAAAGAATATTCAATCAAATACATCAGTAATTCCATGGACCTTGTGGGGGTTGTAGAAATAGTTCTACAGAACTTAACAATATCACTGCTACTTGCTATTGTTTGTGTTATAGTCTATGATGTTTGAACATAGGTTTAACAGTGACATTTATTGTTGTTGTTGTTGTGTTTGTTGTTGTTGTTGTTGTTGTTGTCCATCATTAATCTTAGTTAGGCCTACCATCTGAGGTATTGTTGAGTAATAACAGTATTGCGCTTATCGTCAAATACAACTTCCGACTTTGAAGCATTGACGAACGGAACTTGACCTTATAAACAGGGAACATTAACAACCATCCAATGCCATCCCAGTATAGATAGCATGTACTACTAGTAAACATATCTGTACAGGGCAAATCCGTGACGTACCGGCACCGACCGGCTGCTGTCACATGTCGCAGCTAGCCATAAACTTACACGATTTGGCTCCGTGCCAGCAGACGATCGCAGTTGTAATATTGTGTCTATATTCCGGGTTTTTGACATTTAATATATTAGGATTCAATAATAAACACGATGAACTTTACGTGACTGGGTTGGGGGTTCGGATAGTGATTACATAGGGTCTGTCTGTGTCTTTGTCCCGGTTGGTTCCCGGGGATGGTTCCCCTGGCCGGCCTCCCCGGCCGAATTGAATTGAATCCCTTCGATTTTCTTTCGCGGGGAAATGACGTAGGGACAGTGCCCCCTTGATAACCAATCGGAAAAAGGGTGTGTACATCACGTGCTGGATTACGCTGGCCTAATTGGGGACACAAAATCAATACAACAACACGTTTGTACGCCGTCACCATACTATACCAGAGTATTATACGAAACATTGCTCGTAATAGTAACGGTTCATTCCGATTCCTTTCTGTGAAAAGCAATCGTTTGTCGAATTCACATCTCATCATTTTAACCACACGACTTTTCTTTGAACGCTATCAGGTAAGTGGTTTTATAAGTCTCATTTTCATGATAAAATCCCCGGGATAAATCACTGTGAAATACCGGAGTGAAACACGTTGTCGTATTATTTCATCCTGATGGTGTAGATACCATGACGTGACGTGTCAATGTCTAGGATTCTAAGACCACGGGAAAGAAGCTGTTTATCGGGACATCGACTGTGTTCTCGACACTGGTCAGTTTGACATGGTTTGACGATTCACAACAGCTAGAGATACGAGAAATACACGATTCATCGCCCGCGGCATTCCTCGCCATTACTGCGCATACTTATTCCAAACAAGGGTGAAAACGAAAGCTCTCTTCGGTTAATACCAAAATCAGTGACGTACAACCCAGGCTACAACCACGTGCATATGATGTAAAGCACGTCGTTCTATCCGTTATCCGATATTTCTTTGTGTATATATCAAACCCCAAGGCCTGAAAATTTTAGAAAACACATTTTCCTCACATGTCGTGCTCCTATAATAAGGAGGAGCTAGGCGGAACACTATTTTAAGTTGTGATAATTACCTTTGATATGTTTCAATAATTTCATACTTTCTTGTATTGTTGTGGTGAATAATGATAAGAACAGTATTATATAGAAATGGAAATCTGCAAGATACAAGCTGCTTAAAAACAGTGAAAATGTAGTAAACCAAACTCAGGATTTTTTTAAACACCAGTGATGTGTGTACCACATATTTGATTGGCTAGTTTATAAAAAATGCCTGACCTTTCCTCCAATATTGCTGCCATACTGCCATCATTTGAAGGACTAACAAAATACCATGGTTGATGTACAAGAAATGTGAAGGAAAAAAACGTTAATTTTCTAGTTTGCCAGTGAAGTATTTTTTGTTGGTTGTTTGGGTGGGGGGAGGGGGGCAGTCCTTGCACTGTGTAAATATACCCTGACGTGTCCTCACAAGAGGATATTAAATAACTGAGTAGATGGTGGTCTGAAAGTAGGTCGTACCAGTATGTAGTGAGTAACTATGTCAATAGAGCTATATAAATAAAAGGAGACCAAACTGAACTACAAACATATTGTAGATTTAACCTTGGAGGAATTATACTGACAGTATAATTCCTCCAAGATTTAACTTTACCTTAAAATGGTGTCAAAAATTAACATATTTCAGACATACAGTTTATGCTTGCATATATTATAATTCCTCAAAAATTAAGTAGGATGGGAGTGGGGTACGTGTGTAAGAATGAGACTGGGGTACCTTGGTTGCATGGCTCTAATAATGGAAGAACAGAAGGAGGCTAAAAGAATTGCTATAAATGATTTCTTCATATTTCATTTTTTTGCAAGACTGAATGATTATGGACTCTGGATTCATAGTTATAATTTAAAAAAAAAAACATGTCTGGAGATTCATTTCAAAAATATTTTTGGTTTGAGTAGAAACTTTCATAACGATATACTTTCATTAGATTTCATCTGTACCTTTTGTTTAGGCCTAACAAAAAAAAGTGTGTGGTTTTGACTAATCTCAATTTTAGAATAGGTGGGTAGGTAGATTTTAGACGTTTTTTGAGTATCTAGTTCAGGTAGTTATGTTTTCCATTGTTTTTCCATGTGGTCTATGTGTTGGTAATTTCTTCTCATCAGATGTACAGACATTACAGATTGGAAGAACAGTTTTATGTTGTCTTTTTTAATTTTTAAGCTGATGTTAGTTTACTCAGCCACTATTTCTTGCAAGACTTCACAAGTTTTGCGATTTTATTATATTTTTCTCAAATATTTAAAAAAAAGTTTAGGGTCGGTGTGAAAAACTTGGTGGGGTAGAGTAATTGGAACCAAACAATTTTTTTTCTAGGCCTTATTATTGAGATTTTGTATGTATACGAATTCTCCTATATCTGGTAGAGGCTAAGGTGAAGGTTTATTGACAGATAGATGACCCTATTATCAATGAACATGTAAATCATACAATATTTAAAACTTTTGTAAAACTGGGGCTTTTATTGATTGGTTAATGAGAAGGGGTAGAATTGTAGTAGAGAAATGTTAAATGACGATTTAATTTACATATGTCTCAAAGTGATTCAACTCCATTAAAGCATAAAGGACATCTATATACACTAAGCCTGTCACAATTACAGTAATTAAGCAAACATTAGCACCTGACCTAAGTTGATTTGATCATTGTCACTAAGGTGTCACATGCAGTGAGGGTAGTCTTATGTAATATCAGTGATTACTATACTAGTATGTACAATGTAAGTCACTAGTCTGGTATTGAATAAGTCTAAAGCATGTAAAGAAAGATCTTAAGATTTGATGGAGGATACCACTAGACTTGTACGTCACTGATATAATGAGTTAGGCACGTGAATGCAATCACAAGTTATTAGTGGCAGAGAATAAGCTACTTGTCTTAGTCATCAAAAATGATGATATCATGTCTGGGTGACATTACTTGTGTTAAATTTCTAAGGGGGCGACAAATAGACTATTACTGGTACTTGGTGCAGTGTTATCTGTCGACTGTCTAAAAGTGAGTATTGCATGGACTGACAAAATATTTAGCTATAAACGTTTATAAAATTTGTAAAGGTTAACATGTCCCACTCCTACAAGCTACATCATATATAATATAGCTATAACTATGCCACATTCACTGATTATTGGCATACACATAAAGATAAGTTTGTAGGTTGTCAAGTTTTTGTTTGTTTTTTGTTTATTTATTTGACAAAGTATTCATTGTTTTTAGAGTGCTCACACCAAGTCTTTCAGTCAATATGACAAGATGTGATTAGGGTCTGTGTCTATACCCTAGTACCTTTACAAAATGTACTGACAGTCAGGGCTTGTTTAATATACAAGGTCATTCAACCTGTATGAGTTTAAATGTCACTCTCTATCAGTAAATCGTTCCACATCACTCAGTCTGCCTCAGGTGATATCTATCAGTTCCATTACAATGTCAAAATACAACCGTAACACAATCCTACCATAATCTATGTGTACAGCGAGAATAAATGCTGAATGAACTAGCGGTTAATCTGAAAAAAGCAAAACCCGTTGATTTAGACATATCATGAAAACAAATATTCTATTGCCATCCATGGACATAGAAAAGTCATTGTCAATTTATATACAATCACTTCAACTCACCCTAACCCCACCTGGTGTACTTGGCCTATCATTTTCAACATTTGAGATCTATTCACGTAAATGTTTATGACTGTTTCACCATCATTTATTTTCATTTGCTTTTGACATTGTTAAAATTAAAAGGTCACTGTCCGTTGTCACCTCACCACTTCTCTGTGACAGACAGTGACATGTAGTATAAAACCACAACAGTACAAGACAGTGGATATGTTAATACTAACAGTACCTTTGAACTTTACTTCATGTACAATACAGACACTCTTTACATTTTCTGATTGATTGATTATTGATCCAATTTCTTGCTTCACGTTAATGTAAAAATCAATAAATTCAAGTACATGTACACTTATCAACATGCTGACTAAGAGTTTGATAGAGAATAGTAGTTGTTGATATATTAGTATAAAGTTGTAGATAACACACTCCCTATTAGTAGTGCGTCAGAAGTAGATGTTTTGATAATTTCAAGCTAGGTCAATTCATGTGCTGAAATTAGAGGAAATGTTGATATGCTGTAGCAAAGAATATATGCAAGTGTGATCAAACCCAGGTGATTATGGTGTAACAACAAAAGTATTCTTTTCAATACCTTCCTGTTCTAATGTTTAATAGTGTCTGAATATGTATCGTGTTGATGTTATGTCTGTGTGTGCATATATCAAAAGATTTTTTTATGAAACCTTGCATTGTAGGTCTGCAGGGGTCAATGTTTTTTTAGAATCCATTACAAAACTTTGATTTTGGCTCGATTGTAAATTTGTGTGACTTTTAAACTCAAAAGTCAAATTTGCATAAACTAATCCAATGCACCAGCTTTATCAATTGTATGCAGAAGTGATTTCTACTAAGCACCCTTAACTTTGTCAGAATTTGATCAAATGAACAGGTTCTAAAAGTCACATCAGCATAATTTAAAGGCCAACACACAAATATGTCGAAGTAAGAGAAATGGTGTATAAAATTAACAAGTTATCCCTGCAGAAGTCTTCTTTGATAAATAATGATTTAGATTTAGATTTAGATTTGTATTATTATGATATTGTGTCTTAGTAAGTTGACATTTTGATAATTTACATACTTTAGCATTCAGAAAATCATGCACTTAGGGGTGCCAAAAGTGGCAACTACTTCAGTAAGTTATACAGCTGTATGTAAGAGAGGACTGTGTTAATAACTAAGGCAGACATTTACTAATTAGATTCAGGTATTTTGGTGATTTCAAATTTATCAATAATTATTTTTTTTATATATTTGTTTGCTTATTTATTTGCGAAAGATATCATTTTGATTAGTTCTTTGCATGTCTGGTGTTCAATATATTGGCTAAATTCCTCAAACGTATGAGGCAATCCAGCAAACCTGTGTTTTTAAAGACTTCTCTAAAAACTTCTTGAAAAAATTTCAATCTTCTTAACATATTTTTTATTTACAACAATTACACAGGAGTAATCCTCCATTTCATCAACTTTTTACCATATTTAGTATTTACCATCTACTTACTTAATAATGTCTACTATTCACAGACATGAGTTCAATGAACTGTAAAACCAAGAAACCATCCTGGGATGTCCCAGCCTCTGAAATGGCTAGGAATACCTTTAACCCAATCAGACATATTGTGGATAGTATGAAAATTGTACCACATCCAGACAAGGAACTCATAACTCTCTCTATTGGTAAGTTCTTTATCTTTCCTTTGAACTCCAGCAATTTGTCTCGGTTTTATTATCTCAAGAAACTGTTTGTTTGGATAATGTTTTGAGATGTAAGGCAAGGCTCTTGGCTACCCATGCTAGATTGATAAAGATATTTCTTTAGTTTGGCATATTCAGACTTTTAATACCTTAACCTTGAAGAGTTTCTCCTGGAAGGTCAATTAATGATTGCAGTTTCTTCGTTGTGATGTCTACTAGATATTTCAGGTTTAAATTCAGAAACTTTCTGGTAGCTAATAAATTCCAAATTTAGTGGAGTATTCTTTGTATGCAAATTGATAATCAGTGTCTATATACAATTTACATGTAGAAATCAGATATTATAATTGTAAGTATAAGTTGTATTGCTCTGTTGTGATACATAGTCTATCATGATTTCTAGTTTAAAGTTTAACATTTATTTATTTTCTAAAGCATTTTTTCTATTTACAACATTGAAAAGTGCTGTACATTGAGTAGTTTAAAAGAATGGTAAAACAATCCAACAAATAGAGCTAAAAACTACAAACTGATAAAAAATAATTACAAAATGGCTAAAATGACAGCTTAGTGAAATACATATTTGCATGTGACTGCCTATTAGTATTAAGTGGTGTCTCAGTGATGTGTGTATTTGTTGCTGTAGGTGATCCAACAGTATTTGGCAATCTTAAGCCGGCAGAAAACATAGTAGATGCTGTCGTACATGCTGTTAAAACTGGTTCAGCCAATGGATATGGTCCATCAGTTGGTAGGTTGAAAATAAATCTTGTTTTAACTGACAGTTTTAGTATGTACATGTACTGATATGCTTTATGGTTAACATTTGTACAGAGGTTTGGAAAATTGCCCCAAGGACAACAACCAAACTTTAAAGACTCTATAACTTTTTAGTTTGTATCATCATTGTTTTGGACTGGATTAATGTAAAAGAATTTATGAATTGGTGTCAAACTACAGTGTTAAAATGGCCACTTTTTTGGAAACCGATCAAAATTCTCTTTGAATTGTCCAATGTCAATCTGGCAGTGAAAACGATTCATTTCAGTCTGGCAGTGAAAACGATTCATTTCAGTCTGGCAGTGAAAACGATTCATTTCAGTCTGGCAGTGAAAACGGTTCATTTCAATCTGGCAGTGAAAACGATTCATTTCAATCTGGCAGTGAAAACAATTCATTTCAATTACACTCTTTGTATTGATTTACATGGTGAATGACCTGACAAACTATTCTTTTGTATGTAACAATAAGGTATTGATTACAAATATTGGAACGTTTTCAATCAAAACAAGCTCTTCAATTTGTAAACAATACATTTAGGTCATATATATCAAAGTGTCAAATGTATGTTTTACTACGACAGACATAAAAAATGTGCGTCATCTCCTTTCTAGAAAGATACATGTGGGTTGGTCTCCCTGGTCTATCATTACAAATACATCAACTACAGACAATTGGCCATTGCATAGTAATACCATCACCTTGGTTGAAAATTTGGCACTGTGTGAAAATGTACACGTTTTCACTTTCAATATCCCAACATTTTCTGACAACAAATTGGTTACATACACAGCTTGTATGGTAATAATGAAATTTCCTATGGTACCACCCTACTAGGTGTCACCAGGTTTTATATAGTTAATTTAAATAATTACTATATCAAATTGTTCAGCTTGTATTTTCAAATTATAGCAATTCATCTTTATTTCTTTACTTTTTCCTTTCACTTTGTTTGACTGTTTTGGGGGAATTTTGGACTGATATTTCAATGTTTGAAATGGAAATCAAAAGTAGAAATTCCATAGTCACACAGGGAAGATCGATGGGTCATAGGTCAAAACCTGAATTCTATGTCTAGATAAATATGCATACATCTATGCTTGACTGACTGTCATGCAAGTGATATATTAGAAATGCACATATTCAACCCCAACAACCTACCATAGTTACAGGGGTTATTTAAGTTGACACTATAGATGTTAGCACGGCATACAATGTATGCATAAACACTGGCTCTTCACTTAGGACTCATCCATCGTTGGGGTCAACGCATCGTAAATTATGGGGTATATATTAACCACCATCTTTACCACATAATCATAAATGCCAAAAAAATTCCAATATGAAAATTGAATTATAAGTAACAATTACGAAAAGGAGATAGGCGACTTTCTCATTTGACTGTCTCAGACTTGGTCTCATATTTGTATGAGTATATAGCTGAAGTTAGCAGTATTTCCAGACAGCCATAGAATTGTCTGCTAAAATATACGAGATGTTGTAAAAAGCTATATTTAGTATGAAGTGAGACACAGATGTAAATACAATGTAACAAATGTAGTACTAAGAGATAACATTGATGGATAATTAACTACAGAAATCATGCAAATACAAATATCTTCTTTTTTGTGTGAGTTTCAAAATAGAGGTTTTATATTTGAATGATTGTGTTTCATCCTTATACTTTTAATTTTATTGACTAATATTCTAAAGGTTATCTGGAGGCAAGAGAAGCCATTGCAAGGGAATACAGTGAACCCAGTGCTCCCATAGAGGCAAAGGTGAGTGCATGTGTATTGAATTGCAGTTTGCAGCTCTGTCTATAATACGTAGTCTAGTTCCAATACAGTCATACGATCATGTTACGATTTACGCTACATTTACCTTCACACAAGATAAACATAGTGTAAATCTTAACACAATCGCATTGGAACTAGACTAACAATATGCTACCAGGCGTCACTTCAGGCCCTTACAGTGTAGAGGGGTTTTTTGTCTATCCATTGCAAATGTGAACAATAGTTATTCTAGACAGACTATTAAACAAGAAAGCCTGGTTGGCTAATGAAGTGGTTCACTGACGCTCAGCAAAAACAGTGGATACCAAACAAATTTTTTGAAAACTTTGAATAAGAACAATTTTTGAAGTATCATATACTTGTATGCCCAGATCCATCGTTCTCGATGATGGCTAATGTAAAATATCACATCTGATATAGGACATCAAACATTATGATATTCACTTTAAACATCATCAGAAAATGCCTTTCTGATTGGACAAGACATAGCAATTCCGAACATAAACAAACAAAATGGTGACCGATGCATGAAGCCCATAGCAGACTATACACTTTTTAAAATTTAAAATTTGAATTTTAAAATCTGTCTTGAGTTGACATGTATATAGACAGAATTACGTATAAAGACCTCAGTTGTCAATAAAAAGGCAGACAGAATGAATTATGTATAAAGATGATTCGATGGCTTCAATATTTATATAAAATTTTGGATGTCAACAGATAAATACATAAAACAGATGTTGATTTTATTCAAATTGTTTGATTCTTGTCTTTCTATTTTTGAGATAAAGATAATATCCACTACAGCTTACAATACTTAGTTTGCTGGTCTTTTGGTAGACTTTTTGAGATGAAATTCAGTAATGTGTATGTCTGAATCTAATATATGTCAATCTTTCATTCCTTCTGTATTTCAGGATGTTATTCTGACCAGTGGATGTTCTGGTGCAATAGAACTTGTTATTTCAGTGTTAGCTAACCCAGGACAAAACTGTTTGATACCTTGTCCTGGGTTCTCTATATATGAAACCATTGCTTTATCACTGGGAGTAGATGTCCGCAGGTATAGTCTATTGGTATGTATAAAGTCAAACAGTTCACCCAATTTTTACAATGCAATTACATAAATCACTGGGAGTCGATAGATGTCCCCAGGTATAGCCTATTAGTATGTATAAAGTCAAACATTTCACTCAGTGTTTACAATGCAAAAACTTAAAGAAGTAACTTTTACACACCCTGTAATACAAAGTGACATAAATCACAATTTAAAATCATCGTTATTCAGATATTAGTTTAATAATAGAAACTAATTTGATTATTTCATATTTATTTTATATAAAATTTAGTATACATCATGTTGTGTTAGACTCACATTATTGTATCTTTACTGATACCAGCCTCAGAAGGACTGGGAAGCTGACTTAGAAAACATGGAAGCTATCATAGATGAAAACACAGCATTTATTATTGTGAATGATCCGTCTAACCCATGTGGATCTGTGTACTCTAAAGAACATCTCAAAGAAATATTAGCTGGTAAGTGAAAATTTTGTATTCAGTAGACATCACCAGATAGTTTGATAAGAGTTTCTTCAAGATAACCTCTCTAGTGTATAGTTGTAATAATTATATATATCTTTAGTGTTCATCTGTATTTGTTAGTATATATCCATAGCTAGTCTGGATGCCAACGCGGTATCATCAAATCATGTCTTAACTCCAAGAGAGATTTTAAGATTTGAAGAAGGATAGCACTAGACTACAGAGAGATCTTGAGATGGATGAAGGGTAACACTAGACGTAAAGAGAAATCTTGAGATTGGATGAAGAATAGCACTAGACGTATAGAGAGATCTTGAGATTGGATGAAGAACTAGACTAAAGAGAGATCTTGAGATTGGATGAAGGACAGCACTAGACTAAAGAGAGATCTTGAGATTGAATGAAGGATAGCACTAGACGTAAAGAGAAATCTTGAGATTGGATGAAGGATAACACTAGACTAAAGAGAAATCTTGAGATTCGATGAATGATACTACTAGACCATCCATAGCCTGAAAGAGCCAGTCTCAAATGTCTTGACTTATGTAATAAGCTTAGGTGGTTACATAAGTAGGCCAGTCTAGCTGCTAGACCTTGTGTTTTCTTCTTAAAGGTGTAATCGAGCCTGATTTGGGCTATCACCCTTACTGACGACCTTTGATGCCATCACAGTGAGCAGAATAGCCCGAGGAGTCTAGCAGCAAGACTAACCAAACCTATACCTAGCATGGCTTAGCATGTGGTTGAACATTTTTAAAAACTGTACAGTTGTGCTACAGTGCCATTGGCGCTATTTTATGCATCATCAGAGCCAAGTAAACCACTGTAAAGATATTATATTATTTGGAATTGACTCAAGTGTATATGGTCACATATATTATTCAGAAAATATAAAAAAAAATTCCTAAAATATGCATTTTACTGACATGCAAAGCTCACATGAGGATATATTGCCCATCACAAAACAACCCTAAAATTTGAAATGAAACGCCAAAAATATGGGTAGGTCAGCTTTTTTGAACAGTTGAACAGCTTTTTAAAAAAAATTTCTAGCCTTAGACACTGTGGATAGGGGGTCTATGCTTGTATATGAGACCTGTTGTAAGGCTTAGTAAGTATCATCAGTGTACAAAATATATTGCATAATACAATAAGAGGAAATCAACATAGATTATACATAAATTTGCATAAAGAGGCATGTTGAGTGAGAATGTTATGTGATTCAATTCTTTTTTTTTTAATTTACCCGAGAAAGTGCAAAGAATCTTCTGAGATAATGTAAGCTATTTGTTGAGTTAACTGAGAAAGGTAGGATAATTTGTTTTTTAAAGAAATAAAGAATATGTTAATATTGTATATGAATTTAAATAGTTCAAAATGATCTTTTTGCAATTTCAGTTGCAGAGAGAAACAAGCTTCCAATTATGTCTGATGAAATCTATGCAGACTTTGTATTCCCTGGTGAGAAGTATTACAATTTAGCATCATTGACAACAGAGGTACCCATCCTGGCATGTGGAGGTCTCACAAAGAGGTCAGTATCTCACCTACATCCTTTGCTTGCTTGATTTTGACTATATCATTTCAGTTCAATCCAAGCCTTGGCCAGAAAATGAGTCCCAATGTTTTACCAGTGGCATCACCATTTGATCTGAATCAGTGAGGAATATTGAGCTGTGCAAATAAACATGGTAGACAGCATCAGCCAATCACAAAAGATCAAAAGATTTCATGATGGATAGATGTACTATCTAAGTGGATGGAGTCATTGTATGTGAAATTGTACTGTAGTTGTAGATTTGAATATAGAACCATTGACATAAATGTCTAATCGAGTGTTTAGAGGACTTCAACCAAGTGAAGGAGCTAAGAGATAGCTGAAATTAACCATAGACCCTACATCTTTAACCATGTGAAGAGTCTAGGCCAGTACCTAACACATCTAGTTTCTATGGCCACTACCTAACACATCTAGTTTCTATGGCCACTACCTAACACATCTAGTTTCTATGGCCACTACCTAACACATCTAGTTTCTATGGCTACTACCTAACACATCTAGTTTCTATGGCCACTTCCTAATACCATGGAAGTGGGGTTTATAGTTCCATGCTAATACCAAGTTCAGAGTACTATGCTCTGTGAATAAAGTAATGATTCATTTACACTTTCTTTACATTATTCTGTGTGTAGTAGGTTTTAATAAGGTAACAATACTCCATTGTTAACATGTCTCCTATAACAGCTGGGATTCTTTTGTTAATAGAAGGTGGCGTGTTCAGTTATTTACATGGACAAAAAGACTTCATTCAAGTTTAAATTTCCTTCCAAACTTGAGTACATTATGAGTTTAGAATCCTATTGGCTGGGATACCATGGTCTGATTCCCTAGTGCTGTACAGTAGATAATCCTCTGTGCAATAATCAAAGGTACTCACCGTGTACTACGGTGTAATATACATAGTATCCTAACAGATCAAAGGTTGTCTAAAACAACTTACTTTATTTTGCATAAAAGGTGAAAAACCTTTATTATAGTGCAATGTTTGTCCACTTTTAAGTAGATCCTTGCATCCTGTAAACATTAAAGGGCAAATTAAATGTTGTGTCCTGACTGTTTCAAAGTTATGTATCAATCATTTTCTAGGTCATCAATCTGACAATTAAAAGTCATTTTTACAATGCCATATTTGTAAATCCTTGTGTAAATTAATTGGTCTGTGCTGTGCAGTTTGACCATTGTTAGTTATTACTGGTCATAATATGTAAAGCATTCTGTTGATCACCGTAGTTAGTCATCACTGGACATAATGTGTACAGCATTCTGTTGATCACCGTAGTTAGTTATCACTGGACATAATATATAAAGCATTCTGTTGATCACCATTGTTAGTTATCACTGGACATAATGTGTAAGGCATTCTGTTGATCACCATTGTTAGTTATCACTGGACATAATGTGTAAGGCATTCTGTTGATCACCATTGTTAGTTATCACTGGTCATAATATGTAAAGCATTCTGTTGATCACCATTGTTAGTTATCACTGGACATAATGTGTAAGGCATTCTGTTGATCACCATTGTTAGTTATCACTGGACATAACGTGTAAGGCATTCTGTTGATCACCATTGTTAGTTATCACTGGACATAATTCAAGGTGCACCTGAAGGATACTAATTGGCTGAGAACTTGACAAGAAATGATCATTTTAGTGTTGCAAAGAAAGTAATTTTGTCAATATTGTCATGAATAACTACCATTTCTGCACTCAAGGTCCTCCAGTTTGCTTAAAGCTGTAGTCCTGTGGCAAACAATTGGGCACCCTCAGTGTCTTGCCTTTATGTTAAACTAGAATTTGTCTGGTGAATATAAATGTCTATGAATGTTAACAAATTTGCATACTAACAAATATTACACAATTATAGTAGCCTACAGAATTCCTATATTCTGGTAATACAAATTGTTTCTGTATGGAAGAATTCTGTCTATTCTACTACTTCCTGACTGGTCTGTAAGGTACACCATGATGAGCGCCCTCACACATCTGTCAACCCATTTCATGTAGAAGCATAGGCCAATGACAATGAAACGATGTATCTTACAGTCTACTTTCTCACAAGTTGGTTCAAATTATTAATGTACATACATAAATACATGACTTAGCTGTAAAAATACAAATGATAAATGGGATGATAAAAAGCCCAACACTAGTCAAGTAAATTTTTGTCAACTATTGATGAACTGTGATTGTGAGTTTGAAGAGTTCTGTAAAATTTCTTTTTGACATTTTTTGTGTATTTACAGGTATTTGTGTCCAGGCTGGAGAACAGGATGGATTATCATCCATGATCGCAACAACGTTTTTGAAAAAGAGGTAAAATATTACCATCAGTTATCAAATTATATAAAAGTGCATGAAAATTTCACTTCAATTCATCCTATCAATATATTGTAAAAAATATTTTGGAAAAACGAAAGACTTCA
>NC_135555.1:2350000-2355000 GCF_964340395.1 Glandiceps talaboti | reverse complement strand
GGATGGATGGATGGATGGATGGATGGATGTATGGATGGATGGATGATTGGATGGATGGATGGATGGATGGATGGATGGATGGATGGATGGATGGATAGATGATTGGATGGATGGATGGATGGATGGATGGATGGATTGATGGATGGATGGATAGATTGATAGATGGGTGGATTGATTGATTGATTGATTGATGGATGGATGAGGGGATTGATTGATTGATTGGTTGGTTGATTTATTGATTGATTGATTAAGGTATACCCAAATGTACTACGTGTTAATTATGAGTTACTAGTGAATGGTTAATAATGTAAAACAGCAGACTTCTAGACAGGATCCATCCACGTATACACAAGTATACGCAATAATGTTTTCAGTGACAAATCGTCTATGACTGACTCTGCAAAGACACCATTCAATCTATTACATACACCAATAACAAGTGAAACATTGAAAATATATAGATCTCATTAACTTGATATGATAAAGGCTTCAGTATATCAATAATATACCAGTAACTAAATGTATTCTGTACATTGCCTCTTACAGGATAATGCCCATCTGTGCTACAACAGAATCAAAGACATTCCAGGACTTAAACCTGTTATGCCAAGAGGAGCTATGTACATGATGGTAAGTAAACCATGTTATACGTATAACTTCCTGTCATTCAAAATACAAAGACATGACAACTGTATGTGTCATAGATTGGTTTCTACACCACATTTACAAAATACAAAATACCCAAGTTTTGTTATGTGCATCTTATTTCAACCCTTACAATACCATGTTAGTATACACAATATACCACAGCATTTAGGATGTGGGTATTTACTTGATAGGTATGCTTAGTATGATATATATATACAACATTTTATGTATTACAGATTGGTATTGAGACTGACAAGTACCCAGATTTTAAAGATGATGTTGAATTTACAAGCAAACTTATAAGTGAACAGTCAGTACTATGCCTTCCTGGACAGGTAAGAATTCCAACCTCAGCTATAAAGCACCCAAGTTTTTGATCATCAGTGTTATTTTTCACATACATACATACATACATACATACATACATACATACATACATACATACAAAGGATACTAATTCTTTCCATCAAATAATCCTCACATAGTGAAATATACCTTCACATATTGTCTTATCTTGAATATTTATGAGTTTTATCATTTCCTGTTATTTCTGTAGCTCTTAGACATAGGTTTCGTGGTCTGTGGACATTGTATGCATGTATCTGAGATTTTAACAGTATTTTTTTCTTCTCATTTTACAGTGCTTCAAATACCCCAATTTCTTCAGAGTTGTGCTAACCCTGCCACAGGAACGAATAGAGGCAGCGTGTTCACGACTTGCTGAATTCTGTAAACAACATTACGTCTCACAAAATGGTTGTGCATAGTTACAAACGATTTCATGTTTCCATGGAGATTGATGTTAACAATAACAAAATGGTCTAATTTTACTATACAAAACCATTAATGGCTAACATGAAGAAAGACTATGTCAGTAAGACAAGGACAATGGTAATCTTCATTTGTTTTGTGTGTTTTGTTCACAAATATATTTTCTTTTCCAAAAGTGGAATATTTTACATGTATCTGTGCCAGTTTCTGAGACCAAGTCTGCAGTTATTTGATGCATGCAAGTTATTTAAGGTATAACACTATAGCTAACTGTGTTTGTTTGTAATGAAAGTACCAATAGTATGGTGTATGAGTAAACATAGCCAGGTCATCTCCATGCACATATACCAGGATCACATTACATTGTACTGAAAATACAAATAGCGGACTTCTTGAAGTGCATCAATTAAGCTAAATATGAAAAATCAATGCAAACGAAGAACAGCACTCTTGAAAAAAAATCTCTGATGGAAGATCTCATCTCTGACTGACCAAATGTTGTGGACTATTTTATTTAATGTTGCTTAAATATGGAATTTTATGTGTGTGCAGTGTTATGAATTCCTTTTAGGATTGAAAAATATAGCTTGGAACATTTGATGTTATTGCAATCCCTTCTGGGATAGTTTGCCAGGAAATAGTGACATACTGCACTAATACACAAACAAATCTTTTCTGTGTACCTGTGCAAGTTGTGATAGAATATGACAGAACCCCACTGCCTCACAATGGATGGTAGGGTATACAGAAGTTATTTTCACGAGTGATTCGGTTTATTCTGCCGCTGTATTTTCACAAGCAATAGAGTGAAAATACAGCAGAATAAACCAAATCACGAGTAATCTCTGGTACATATGTAGTAAAAAAATTTAATTGTGTTCAATAATTTCAAAAAAGTTCAACAAGTTGGTATCTTGCGGTATGAAATCTATACTTTCAGACTTTACAATTTCTGAGACTGATATTTGTTTTGATCCTCTATGCAGCTGATAAATGATTGATTTTATTTCATTTTATTTTAATTTGTTTTGTTAAATTGAAGTTTTAACCAGTATGTAGTATTAACAAAAAGTATTATAAAGATGTTGTGTATAGTGTATAAGATATATAATGTTGAATTTTTGAGTTGAGTTAGATTGGAAGCATTAAGTAGAGCTAAATGTTTGCGGTTACCGTTTTATTATGTGCATCATCTAGAACTTAGAGAGATGGTCACAAACTTTTAATATTGCTTTAATATTCTTTGTGTTTCTTGATTGTGATGACAATTGCAAAGTTTGTCATTTTCGTGTGTAATTGTTTTTATGTTGCTTGCATTACATGAGTACTTGCAAATCATTTTAAAATTATGACCAAGGACAATGGCTGAAGTAATGAATGTACAAATTCCCTTGTTGTCTTTTCAATATCTCATGGCTCCTGTGTGCAAGGAACTCTTTTTGGAAGATAGGTTGTAACTTTTTAGCCAATAACAATTGTGAAATGATAACAAATGCAGACCAAAGATTATTGCAAAGTGTTGTGTGCTTTTTACCTTCAAATTATAGTGAGGGTATAGATAACTACATCAATCAAAATTTTAAAATTTTATTTCGATGTCATATTCTTCAACCGGAATATTATGAGCTTTATCAGAAATTTTGAGAAAAATTTAACAAAATTTTAGATATGATCTATACGGATGTCGTACCCCAGACAAAGTTTGGTTTTGCATATATTTGACAGTTTGCATATTCCAAAATGTGAATCTCAGGTTTGTGTATTGGAAATGCAGCTGTTATATTGTGTTTGTTTGAAGTATTTTAGCATTTTGTCTGTGGTTTCATGTGTTATGTGATGCATGCTGCATAAGTGCTTCTATTCAGAAATAAAATGGTACAAATAAACATGTCTGCTTATTCGTCTTACATTTGTATCGGTATGTGTTTGTCAGTAAACTTATTACCCCTTGAAGTTCAGAAAGCAAGTTTATGGTTGTCAACAATGAAGTGGTGGTGGTGGTGGTGGTGGTGGTGGTGGTGGTGGGGGTTACAACTTGATTTGTCCTTTGAACTATGTTTGACCACATTTCCTTATTAATTTTTCATAAAACAAACACTATATTCACTGTAGCAAACATCTGTTCCAAACACAAACTTGAAAACTGTACCTGAAATTTTCGTATCCACACTTCAATCTTTGTCAACATGTGACCTTGCCAACAATGTGACTAATAAGGGTCAGATAGGTGTCTGGAAGGTTTGTATTACCCCACCCCCTCCCCATGCATAATCAGTAATATGTTCACTATACACACATCAACAAAAATGCATAAACACTCACAAAAATGACAGACATGTATACTATATCAATTGAATATTGGTGTCTTATAATTAAAACTATGTTACTAATTTTTGACTTGGTTTGTTGTTTATTGTAAACATAACCTATCATAGTGGGTACCACAACTAGTGTAGTTTTCTTTGTGTAAGTTTGTTCCTGTTTACTTGTATGTGTTTATTTTGTTATCACCATGGTACCTGGCACTTCATAACATTGCAAAAGTCAGAAGTAAAACAATGATTGATAATTTTATCATCTTTATTGGCACTTGGGTCTAAAATATGTTACAATGTCACATGTTCACTATCCTCTGGATGAGGTTATTTCGTCACATTAAATATTCATTAAGATTTGAATGAAAACACATAGTGTTACACTGTAAACCTAGATATTGTCGTCACTAGAAAATTTTGTGATTTTATAGTCTTCAGTTGGTTCTCAAAGACTCATTTGTACTAACAGACTGGTACATTACATGCATTATGTTCATGTATAAGAAGGCATTTTAGTCGCTACTTATTTGTTCCTTTTTGGTTTCCAGGAAAATAAGGGAAAATAAGTCTTTTATAGTGAAAATTTCCAACTTACTTTGCTTCAACTTACTTTGCATGCATTTGTTGTAACTCAGCGCTATGCGCTATATGCAGCGTGAATAGCGCCACCACATGTCGAAACTATGAACACTGGGGGACTTGGGGTATTAAAGTGAGGTAACACTACTGCACTGAGCTTTCAAAGGTTTAATTCATGTGTTCAAACAGACTACACCACCAACAAATATTTTTATTTACGCGATGAAATCCCCCCCCCCCCCCGACATTTCGTTTCTTCACTCAGTATTTTGGCTGATATGTAAAAATGAAGCAGAGTCACTGAATTCACTGGCACCATTCAGAATTTCAGTGAAAATTTCATAAAAATATTTTGTCACGTTTTGTTGTTTCTCTTTTTCACATATGAGACTCGTTTTGTGGATAGAGCCTATAATAAACGGCTTCAAAATGTCGGCTAGGCATCGTCGAAGTGCATTCAAAATCAAAATTGTCTTTATTCGGATGAGGGCGCTTGTCAAATGTACTTGGGTTTGAGGTAAGTTCGTAATCACTACTATGATGATGGTTTTGGAAAACCGTATTGACAATTTTATGTGATGAATTCCTTTTCAAACTCGTCTTTTCCTTGGACCTTTTATATATATCTGGACTAGGTCTGTGAAGACGATGAGCTCGTCCAGGAGAACGTAGAACTACTGGTGAGCG
>NC_135555.1:2287500-2345000 GCF_964340395.1 Glandiceps talaboti | reverse complement strand
GAAAGCATCGTGTCCTCAAGGTCAAAGGTCATGGATCAAAGTATAACATAAAGTTGAAATGATAATGAAAATAGTGCAGGATGTTCCTTTTATTTTGCTGTTTGATAAAAATATATATATCAGAGTGTGGACACAAAATATAGATACAATGAAATGCTTCAATGTGGTCACCGAGAATGAATTGGGAAACATAAGTTTCAAAGTTGTTTTTATGTTTTTTACCCGATAAGTATACTTAACAGAGAGGGCGTGGTGTCACTTTGATGGTTAGGACTGAAACTCAGTTTTAAAAAACTTTTACCTCCAAGATGGAGCAGTACATATATTTTCTCCTTAAGATAACCAGTGTGTATTGTCCGTAAAGATATTTATTTATTTTTTATATAATTTTTATCACTAACATAATCTTTATAATTATTTACTTTTGTTGTTATAAATGCTGCCTCGAAATTTGCCCTGATTTACACGTTTGTCTGGTCCATTGACTTTGGGAACTATTTCCAAGGCCCCTCATCAGAATTTTATTTTCTGTTACTTTCAAAGTTTGTATATTTTGTTTTCTCTTTCTGGAGAAATATATTTCATTTCAATTCAATACCGACATGTATAAATGTTAAATGTCTACTGCGCATGCGAATTTAACACAAGCGTTGCTAAGGTGACTACAGTATGTGAGTCATATGACAGACAGACTTTGTCTTATTAGAGGAATGTGTCGTCATAATAGTCTAGTGCTATCCTTAATTATCGAATCTTTCATATCTCTCTTAGATACGACGTTGGCATCCAGACTATCGTATTAATGGAAAATACGTACCGATCGATGCTGGTCCTCCTTTTCTGTCCTCGACAACAATTAATGTTTTGGTGTCTTTTTCCAAACACACCGGTCCATCAAATCTATTTAAATCGGAACACGTCAGGAAAAATAGCCCAGTTGTGTACAATATGGGACTTTGTTTCATCAAAAAGTAAAAAAGTAAAACAAGGATCAATATTCCAACTTTGTATCAGTTGTCTAGAGGATCCAACGATTCATTCATATGGGATACACATTGATTTAGGCCCTTTAGCGTACTGAAAAGATGCATGATGTTTTAATACAACGAACAAAAAAAATACTTCAGGGGATTTAATACGCAATCATACAATGTATGTCCTATGATGTTTTCATATGAATGTCCTTATCCCCCTCCCTCATTTACTCCCCCCCATACATGATAATCATTGAAAATATAGTGATGATATCAAAATAAAGACAATGCCATGGTTTTCGACAATAGAAGTAAAACATCAAATTAAGGCACAAATGCGAAAGAGTTGCATGACCGGCTTGTAGGTTGTAATTGATACTGAGCGCAGTGTCAACAATGCTAGTCACTATACAGTGTACGTGAGGGTCGTCAACCTGTGCCACCATGTCAGCGAGACGATGGACAACGAGTCTCATTTCACTCTTCCTTTGCTATTTACATTGCTCTACGGGACAACTAGAAGATGAAGCTGCCTACACAGAAGGTGAGATGAATTACTGAGGTGATGAACAATAGACAAATATGTGACCACACCTAATTTTAAACGAGTTATAATGTTGTGTTTGGTACTTTGTTTACATATGTGTATGTGGTATTATCGCATAGCAGCATGCGACATATTCAAAATATGGTGACAATGACATGTGAAAAATGACAATTTAAAGTATTTTCCCAGATTGAAGAGTCTCATACATGACAGATTGTCACTCTTAATGAAATCTATCTCTTCTTTCAGTGTTTATTTCCACTCTCCATACCCCTAGTCTACACTATTTATACTGGGTATTTATTAGTCGTAGTACAATACATTGAGTATATATACTCCATATAACTCAGGGTAAAAGGTGCCTTTCAATGTATAATGTGAATGGTGTATTGCCCATGTGTACTTGTTCTTAAACATTTTTCCTAATCCGTGTTTTGCAGCGAGACTCTGATCACCCAGAGTTCCTCCATGTGTTTCATTTGGTAACACGTTAGGCAATGTAGTACAAAATTACGGGTCACCATTCATTTAATTATGTTTTGCACAACTAATTTGTTATTCCTACTTAGGATTAGTAGTGAAAGCTAGTATTTTTTAAAACAATAATAAGGCTTGTCTCTAGAATATCACGCATATCAATAAGCTGACTTCATAGCCACCTCATTTCAGATTTCTGAGGCCATCTTTAAGTTCCATTTCTATGTTTGATGAAGAGAGATCGTAACACAGTCTAATTTAATTTAACATGACCATCAAAACAGTGTTCTAACTCTACGCGGAGACTATAGACATGTCATTTCATTGAATATCGAGAACGAGAATTCGGTTCTGGGTATTTCTGCAAAAGATTTGGTATACGATAATACGTAGAAAAAGTTGCATGAAAATGTCATAATGTAAGAGTTGTAATTTCCATGGTATGTATTCTGGATACATTCCTCCAAATTGGTTAAAGAACTCGACTTTCTATGTTTACGTTCCCCTAATATAGCAAACCTATTTGAGGGTCTATGCTGGAACAGTGTTGTGGCCGATGCAGGTACACTGGTGACGAAGAATGAAAGGGATATTGAAAATAATGTCAACTGGAATTGTAAATTGACGATAACAGCTAAAAGAGAGGGAAGTCGGGTACAGCTAACATTCACCAAATTTAATATACTAAACAGTACAAATTGTGAAATTGAAGCTGTTCGTGTTTTTGATGGAGAGAGTCTTAATCATCCAATATTGACCGATGAGAAGGGGTTATGTGGTGATATTGACCCCGGTGCGTACTCTTCGACTGGAAATGCGATAACAGTGCATTATCAGACTTCTGGTAACGTTGAACCCCCAACGTTTTCAACATCATCTGATGATATCCGACATGGGTTTGTCGCATGGTGGATGTCCTTTATACCGTTGGGTATAGATGACAACAACAACACAACTAAAGGTTGGTAAACATATCATGAAACAAGTTATAGAATTACCATGAAAGGGACCCAATAAGTTATATTATTGCTTTACAAGGCCTACAATCCATATACAACGTAAGAAATGTGCAATAAAATCAAAGTCAAAGTCATATATCTTAATTAGTTCAAATGAACTTCTGACATCATTATGTAAATTTGTATGAAGTTATATATATATATTATATATACATATACACACAAAACTACACACACGCATACATACATACATACATACATACATACATACATACATACATACATACATACATACATACATACATACATACATACATACATACATACATACATACATGCATGCATGCAGGCAGGCAGGCAGGCAGGCAGACAGACAGACAACTTGATTTATGTAAGAAAGGCAGGAGGAAAGTCGTAAATAATGTTCAAAAACACAAATACAAATCGGTACACGCAATAAACTGTAATTGCTAAATATGTTACAATTTATAGAGAAACTCAGGAATTTATGACACGATCAACCTAGCTTACATAACTCAATTGAAAAGAAATATATTGTAGACTCAGTGGCTAGATGGTCTTAGTTGATTAATTTTCCCTTTCAGTATATATAGAGAAACTTTTTAAAACAAACTACATGTATGTAACTTACTGTTATTGTTAGATCAAGGTGGAAAGCTGATCACGTCAGAGGATGGGCAGACGTTCTATTGTTGTATTGACAATAGTATATGTATCAATAGTCGATATCGATGTGATGGTATCAATAATTGTCCCGATCACAGTGATGAAACTATATTACCATGTAAATTAGGTAAGTCATTATATTGAAACTATTCATATATGCTATAATGACATTTTATCACAGTCATTACGGTTGTCTAGTTTCTCTTCAAGTTATATAGCTTTTGTAAAAAAAAAAACCTACAACGCGACCTACTTACAACCTATGCCTTGCTAGTTTACTGGGAGAAAACAATGACACCATTTAATATTTGAATACTTTGGACCATTCCTAATATTTTGTAGGAATTCTGACATGTTTTTTTTTTATTGTTAAAACATTCAATCTTGTTGCCGGGATGTTTTCTCAGTATCAATCTTAAGTCTGGTGTATCACATTTTTGCAGGTCAATCACCCCTGTCAGACTTGGCTTTATTGACCGGTATACCAGTCGAAGTATGGGCTATTATCATCGCTATAGTAGTCTTTATCATTCTTATGTGTATCTTCCTCATCATTTGCTGGTGTTGTTGCCATGGGACACGGAGGAAGACGATGATTAAGGTCATAAAGAATTCTCGTCGTCGACTGCACAAAAAGAGTTCTTATGAAAGACATCATTACCGAAGACGATCTAGGAAGCGATCAAGAAGGAGGCGGAGACCGTTTGCAGTGGTGCAAAACTACCCAAGTCCTCCATTTTGGCAATCTGACTCGGGGATTCCGTCAGATAATTCGCATGTAACAGAAAACACCCCAGACACCACGCTGCGATTCCATAACAGACCATTTGTACTCACAGGAGCCGGTAGATCCATACAAAACGACACCATAGCCCCGGCCCCATCATGCGGAGAAGGTGTAGCAAAGGACACTTACTTCACTGGTTATCCTGGTACCATCCACTCCACCAATTATTCACAATTATCCTCAAGGGAATCGTCCAATCAATGGCCAAATCAATTAGGGAAGGCTCAATCATATCCAATATTCAGAAAATATTCGACAGATGCAGTAGCGTTAGCAATGAAACGTTTTTATATTCCTAGGGCAACCCATAAACACTTCGTAGACGATGAATGTCTTTGGCACTAAAATGTGAACTGTTAGAAAACAAAATAAAATGTGATGAATCAATCTAAAAATTAACACTTTTCTACATATTTTAGATCACTGACGTTCAGCAGTTGTACCATAGACAGTGTCTATGGTGGTACCAACATACACACGACAATGCAACCTTGAGGTTTCAAAAAGAACGAAAACATCAAAACTGTGTGTGCATTCATACATTCCAATATCCGTCGACATATTAGTATATTGTCTACGGCGAATTGGGGATCAGAGTCCACGAACCTCTTCTTATCTGACACGAACCTCTTCTTATCTGAGACAACTTCTTCAAATATCTTCATTATATTATATTGTATATACCAGGATATGGACTTTGAGGTTGCGTGCATCCTATTCAATGCTATGACAAATGCTGTTTATCCAAACAAAGGAACCCTGTTCTTTTCAAAGTATAAATATGCACACATAATGCTGCCGAGTAAGTGACAAACATGTCATAGGTCACATTGCAATGATTTAGTCTACTATAATTGCCCCACATTTTAAAGAATTTTTAAAACATTAATATTAGTTTGATGTTTTTTTTATCGGCGAAACTATGTTGGACGCCGTTCAAAGTGTTATCCTACGAAACAGATAATATACCAATTCAAATTTGAACTAAACAAATATAAAGCCAATGGTAGTGAACCCACCTAAGTGATATATGTCGTTCTAGAATTGTGATAACATATCCAGTATCCTATAGCTGGATATGCAGTTATCACTTTCTGTGTCTACCTTTCCTTGAACTACTTAGATGTTATTAAAACATGTATATAAATAAATAATTATTGCCTAGCAACGAATAGTTATAAATTTAAATACTGAAGTACACTGTCCTTAAGAAACAGCATGCATAGATCAATAGGTCACTTTATTTTATAAAAAAGAAAAAAAAAGAATTAAAGGGAAAACCGTAATTTGATAACAGTTATGGGAATTACGTTTGTATCATAAGATACAGCCATTGTGTTCATTTGATAAAAATAGTATGGATGAATACTAAGTATCAATGGTGAAGCCTAATTCGTAGTTACAAAGGGTGTAAGTGGTTGTAAAAATGTTTTCTTATTGATTTTTTAAACAGTCAATCATTTTATATTAAAGGTCAAGTTCAAATAATGACGTTGTATTCTCTAATATTGTCGTACCACACACAGTATTGCTACTCTTCGGAATTTGCAATCAGCAAATACCAATAGAGTATTAAAGCCATTGGTATTTCGGAGGTCAAGTCACAAACAGTATTGATTTTTAGTTTTGTAAAGTGCGAACAACATCCCCTTCGGCAACGTCCCAATCTCTCTATTTGACTTGTATGCGTACATATGCATGGTATGATTTACAAAATACACAGACTATTACAAGAAAAGTGGCAAACAATGAGAATCGGAATATAGATCCCATTATGGAAGGCTAGTTGACCTTCAAAAACAAACACAAAAAGTTTAAGCAACTAATGAAACCACAAAAAAAGAAGAAAACTGGATGGTCTGATGAAAGTTTAACTTTTTAGGTTGTTTTTGGACACTTTGACTACTTTCAAGCTCTGAGCATCACAGAACATTAGATAACATATATGTATATGTTGTACATATTAATTTATAATTCGAATGTCACAACTTGGTATTATCAAGAAGGTACAAAATAATATTTGTCATGAACCAATTGGTAATTCAAAAACAAAATGGGGGTGGTGGTGGCGGGGGGGGGGTATGGTGGTGGTGGCGGCAGTACAGTGATTACAACTAGCTTGACATTGCTAACAAACAGCTTTGAGGGCGCGACCTCAATCTTGGGTTTAACCCAATGTTCACTAGCTTAACTAGTACCCTTTGTTGTCACACAGCCTTCGCGTGTAAAACACCATTCTACTAAATATTAAACCCTGAAGTGCTGCAAACTACTGATTTTCATAGTCAAATCATAGATGTGTTGCTATATTCATCTATATTTTAACTTTTACCCTTCCTATTCGATGGCACCTGAAACATTTCAAGTCCAGTCCTTGCTGACATAGCTTACAGGTAAAAGGTTTTATCATTGATATTTGGATACAGGGTTTTGGTCAAAATCAGACAGACATCTGATAAAGCTATGGTGAAGTCGTCAGAGTGTTCTGCATATTCTAACCTCTCACATATTTCTTGAAAAGTCTAGTCATTTGAATGATATTCTGTGATTGACAACTTTTAACCTTTCAAATGAAACTTTATTAAATTAATTTAAAATATTATAGGAGAACTTTTATATGTGCTATGCAATAACACTGAAACCAAATTCAAAACAATTTGAATTGAATGATTGTATATGCTGATGCTGATGATGGTGACGACGACGACGACGACGACGACGACGACGATGTTGATGATGATGATGATGATGATGATGATGATGATGATGATGATGATGATGATGATGATGATGATGAAGTACAACAGAAGACTGAGGGGAAGAAGATGGGTGACGGGAAGAAGAAATGATCACAACATTCAACTATCGAGATTGAGTCCTCATAGCATAGTGAGAATGATAACCATCGAAAAGGTTGTAGTATCAACTATTTGAAAGTACAGTGTTTGGAAGACAACACAGATAGAGATATCGAGCTTTAGAAAACCTATCGTGCTTGAAGTAGTAAATTCATTTTGTCCATTGACACATGTACATCCAAACCTGTTGTTATTTTAAATATGGCGTATTATGACGTCTTTAGGGCGGCAGACGATACGGGTGTGTCTTTTTTGACTAAGGAGATGGCGTGTAAATGACAACAAATGATGTATGTGCAACAATGGAGAGACATTATAAATGAACCCGGGTCATGAACTGGTTGTTCGATTTTGTACTGGCCATTACAAGATAGCTGTTAACCCCCTTACAAAGAGAGACCAAAACAAACAACAACGTTGTAGTTCTAGTCTGTAATCTTATTACATTCTTAGGAAACTATTAGCAAATGAATTATGCATATTAACATCAGAATTTTGTTATCACATTTGAACATGCTTATTTTACAGAAAACAAATGAAGAGCTCTCGAGTTTCAGAAGACAGTGCCGTTGTTTTTTTATTTCTAATTTCTAGTTAGACTTCGTCTGATAACTCACTGCCTTATAATTACGTCTGATAATTCACATGGCGACTCCATGTTTGGAGTTTTTCCTTCAATTTTTCTCAGCTGTTTCAAGGTTTATCGTGGTATAAAATGATTATCTGGAATCTCGGAAAAAGATTTGAATTAGTTAACTGTCGAATTCAAAGTGAAGTTACGTTATACTCTCTCTCTCTCTCTCTCTCTCTCTCTCTCTCTCTCTCTCTCTCTCTCTCTCTCTCTCTCTCTCTCTCTCTCTCTCTCTCTCTCTCTCTCTCTCTCTCTCTCTCTCTCTCTCTCTTGTTTTTACTCGACACACTGTCACTTACTTGTTTTTACTCGACACACTTACTAAATAACTTTAACAATGGAAATGGAAGTTTTATCGTAGGATTATTTGGCTATAAAGTACCGTACTGTAACTACTACCAATCTAAGTAGGCAAGTCAACATTTGATACATATAGGTGAACTGTATTATGTATCACAGAAATTGAAATTGTTGTGACGGGATAATTTTTACAATATGAATATACCATGATATATAGATAACTAGATTGGTACAGTCCCTCGGGAGATTTTTGTTCTCATAATCTTCCAATTTATTATTAATTTGAAATTTTGTGAAGGAAAATATGGTCAACTTGTTTTTATTTTTCCCAATTACTTGTAGTCTCCTAAGTAGGGATGTACGAGAACTCACCACTGTTTCGCAATCACTCACTCAGATGAAAGAACACATTTGTGTTTCAGAATATATATTCAAATAGAGATTGAAAAAAGCCCGTAGACTTGAAAACGTGTAATAGATAATATGTATAAAAATGAATGTTTTTCCATACAAACGACATTATTAGTTTATAAAAACGCTGATGAAAACTCCTTGCCTTTAAATTCAAGATTGTCTAAGTACTAGTATGCTCAATAATGAAAATAGCAAAAACTAACTATTTTGGTGTTGCCCCAATTACAATAACTCTTTTCTCGGTCGATGGATGATGCTAGATAGAACAGCCTGTTTATCCAGCCACTTACAATAACAGATTTGGTTGGGGTCGACGTTCATTTAAACCACACCCTGTAATTGAGTGTAATACTATGTATACAATGGGACTAGGGTTTCTGCTTCAATATCAATGTATACTGTGTATGAAACACAGGTATAAGGGATACACTGAAGTAAAAGAGGACATTCGGCTTGGATAGGACATTGACAGTTTAGTCGACTATTGCTAACTTTATGGACTTACGATGATAAAATCGTGCGAGTCAAGATGAAGAAGCCAGAATGGTTGATACTAGTTTTATCCTATTTCACATGGAATATTTATTCAGTTAGTGGACAGATGGCAACGTCGGAGTTTTACAGCGTTGGTAAGTCAACAGTATGTACCCCCAGTGAATTTAAATCTGACGTGATGGTAATATTTAGATTCAATTCTCTGTCAGACACAAATTCCGGGAAAATCAAGAGAAGGACACGAGGACATGAGATCAAATAAGTACGGTGTGTATTTTATCTTTCGTAGACGTCAAGATTTCACAACTAAACTTGAACTGAACAATTTGGAATTTTAGAGGAAAGTAAACTAGTTCTAATATCAACAAACACAGTATGTCTGGGATACTGTACAGGCATTGTGTATACTATACTAAGGATTGACATTACATTCAAAGTAATCTTTGCCGATGGCGTCGATTTCAGTACTTCCTTTCAGTAGTTTTCATAAGGTTAAGTGTAAGGAAAGGCATTGAATGAATCAGTGGCTTTCTAGACCTTAAAGCTTATGTCCTTCTTTGTCCATCGAACTGAGAAAGCAACGGTTAGTTTGAAATTAGAATTACCCCGGAGGAATCAACTCCAAAATGGCAAACGTCTTTCCACACTCACAATGATTTAGTGAAATCACAAACAACGTAGTCAAATCTATACTTTCCACATGACACAGTTGTCCTATTTCTCGTTTATTCATTTCAAAATCAATATTAGTAAAGACTTTATATCTAAGAGATTTGGATTACAGTTATGAATTTTCAAGTATATAATCGGGGGGGGGGGGAGGGGACTTTGCGCATTCTTCACACCTGTGTTTATGGAATTAAATTCAAATACTTTTTCGTCCATTAGTTTAAAGACCCTGTAAAGCCCAAACTATACAATAAGCTAGGCCTTTGGTAAACAGTAGCGAGACGTATTCATTGCGTATGTGTTGCTTTGTTGAGGTACATAAAGAAGAGAGATAGACATTCTGAAATGGAAAAAGGAAAGCCACACACAAATTTATGACTATATCATTGCGCATGCCTAAAACTTCAAAAGTTACGAGGATTCACACACCACCCTATCCCCTCAGCGTAATGTAAGAACAACGGTCATTAGAAAACAAGTTACTCCTGACTGTTCAATGAATTGTAAACGAATTGCTATGTCTAAAAATACCAAAGTAAAAATGTTTGTGGTGTTTGAACAGATGTTAAATTGAGACACTGCCATCAGAAAAACTGACAAAAAATTACTGACAAGTTACAGACAGAAACATTGTGGTACTCGCCGTCATGGTTGTTTTTCACAAATTAAAGTAAGCAATATCAAGTAATAAATCCTATTACTGAACTATTTTAATTATAATAACAAAATTATTTGTTAATTATCAAACAAAGCAATGTCAACGACATGAGTCCACGACTTGTATTTTCAAATTCATACATTATTTTCTGTAGCGAGTTTAGTGGAGACCGTAACGCTCACCTGACGCTGATGTAAACTACCAATGGTAACCATATACACATGAAAGAAATTATTTCCATGGTTAAAAGGAGAGAAAATTGCAAATCTTATTTTCCATGGTGAAATATTTGCTTTCATTTGTCTTTAGGTAATTCGTGTAGTTTCATATCAGAAGTACTTTAAGATGTATATTTTTTATAATATGATTTGATAAGCACGTACCCTACATATTCCTTTCAGTTAACATGTTTACTGGTATATGTTGGCAGACGATCACAGCAGACGCGGGAATAATTTACACACGACATGAGGAGTACGGAATTGATGTCATGGTCAATCTCAACTGTAAGCTCACAGTCACTGCCCCCTATAAAGGTCAGAGGATCATGCTCAACTTCATAACCTTTGACCTTCACGAATCAGAAAACTGTGAGACAGACAAAATTTTGATATTCGATGGAAACAGTATTCAAAATAATCTTCTGACACCAGATATTGGAATTTGTGGCAACGACTCTCCAGGGAGTGTTAATTCGACGGGAAATTCTCTCACAATATGGTATCTGGCTGATCATAATGATCTAAACAAGTTTTTGCAAAAGGAGGGATTTACGGCATATTTCACAGGTTTCATTGTGGACGAAGACGATTCAGGTATGATGTAGGTCAAAGACCATAGTCTTCTTTCGTAGAAAGTATGGAGTTCTGAAAGCGATAATATTCACAGACTGAACATTTACCGAAAATTGCAACCTAATTGTGTATATGTAATTTTTAATTCTTTTTTGTAAATAAGGTTTTCAGCTGGCAGGATTTAGTAAGAATATTGAATGTTATGATTCTTGTACTTAAAAAGTACGTCCTATTACCGTCAATGAAATATCAAGAAATGCAATGTTATAGAAGCTTCCAGTTTTACATTTTACAAAGAATTAAAAGAAAAACGTCGTTCTGATTGATATTTATTTACTTTGGTAACAACACTCCAAGAAACGTTCTTGTTCATGAAACCAACTAGCGACAAATAATATATATATATATATATATATATATATATATATATATATATATATATATATATATATATATATATATATATATATATATATATATATATATATATATATATATGTATATATTGTTTGGTATAACTTGTATTATACCATGCATAAGCCAACAATATACATATGCAATATATACTCTGGTCGTTCTACGTCACGAAAATGCGCGTCTTTGTCAAAACAACGCGTGACTACGTCACTGGTTCTGCTATGTTCGAAATATGAGTCAAAACATTCAAAATTGCCATTACTTTCCCCATTTTCTTTGATATTACTGGCGCTGGATATAATTAATATGTTATTCTTCAATATTTTTCTTCGTGACCTAAGGGTTGTCACTACTCGTCCAGCGACTGGTAGTGACAAAGGCCGTCAAAGGCCGCTTTGGTCACTCGTATTTTCCTTGCCTGAACGAAGACAAATATTGGGGAATAATATCTAAGAATTACCTTCACAGTAAAAAAAATACTCGTAGCTGACCAAAACAATTTGAAAGTATATTCATGTATACCCTGTAATTTGTTACTTTCTGGTCCGTTCTTTCTTTTGAATATATCGAGTCGATAACATTTCGCCACAAAAAAGGGAAACAGGGTTGTTTGTATAAGTATATGGCTTAGCTGAATTTCACCTGTGTGTATCTAAGGCATCACATGTACATACACTCTAGCAACCGAAGGTATCAGGATAAACATTGATAATAGCTGGGTGTGGAAGGCGGCACACCTTGCACTTTTTTACTCACAACTCAACAATGGAAGTCGTAACTTATTATGGAAGACGTTGTTATATGAAATGTCAATAGAGGACTAAAGGTCACCACGGATAAGAAGCTAGTTGATTCGTTTTATGACGCATAAAAGTAATCCTCGATGACTCAAAATTGCGTCATCGTGGTGAAATTTACATTAACATGTCTTCGATATGAGATCATAACATATGTGAGATTAAATCGGTTTAATTTCTTCTATATAAAAACCTAAAAGAAAGAAAGAAAGAGGAACAACTTTAAGATAGATCTTTGAAACACAGAGCTGAATATAGAGGTGCAATTAACTCACAGAAAAAATAGTACGAATCATTTTTGATATAATAGTCAAATTCCTGGTAAAAAATGTCATTCGTCGTCTAATTCTTATATTCACTTGACTTTAAACTTAACCACCAGGTGTCCAAGACGAGATATTGTCCGATGATTGGAGGACACGTTTCTGTTGTCAAAGTGGTGGCATGTGCATACCAGAAAAGTTTATTTGTGATGATTTTCAGAACTGTGCAGATAATAGTGATGAAGCTCTCGACATGTGTTCTTCAGGTGAGAAGATGTCTGTCATGCAATTGTCAAAAATACTTTTACAATCTGTTTGTTTGTTTGTTTGTTTGTTTGTTTGTTTGTTTGTCTGTCTGTCTGTGTGTGTGTGTGTGTGTGTGTGTGTGTGTCTGTCTGTCTGTCTGTCTGTCTGTCTGTCTGTCTGTGTGTGTGTGTGCGTGCGTGCGTGAGTGCGTACGTATGCGATCCGTATATCCGTATGTTGTGGTTAATACCTTTATGCGGTTGAAAACCGAGCTTAATTTTTTTCCTCATGTCTCTAACAGGTGGAAATATTCTAGATCGTCTGTCCGACTTGACTGGACTCAGTGAGGGAGTTGTAAGCGGACTTTTAATACTTTTACTTCTCTTGATACTCCTTGCGATCATCGTTTTCGTCTATTGTTGCTGTTATTATTGCTGTTGTCGTCGTGGCGAAGAGAAGGATATTAAACGAAGACTTGTGAAAAGACACACGGACCTGGTGGAGGATGACTACCGATGTGATGATTATAACTACCCCTACGCTGTAGCGCCCTACGAGTTCTATCATCAGCACTTCGCCAGAGGTATGAATGATGTTGACACGACCACTGACGATGGCACTAGTCGGTCGTCGATGGTTACTGATGGCAATTCAAGGAGGAGCCAATTTGAGAGAAATATTGCTATCGGGAGCACATTAGTACGCCCAAATTCAATGTCAGGTGTCGTCAGACAAAATTTCGGTGATGTTGAACACAACGCGGCTGTCTATGGGCTTCAGCCTGGCACGGGTGAACGAAAACGACGAATTTTAAGGAGAAAGGTGGACAATTTGGAAAGAGGGAAAACAACGGGTTCTTCTTCTAGAATCTCTGATGGAGCAACACAACCAAGAACTCTACTAAAAAGTAGTCCTATCGTCCTGCCACGTGTTACAGCTTTGTCATATGAAGGTGTAGCGGGAAGGGCAAGTTTCAACAATGATATGATTTTAACACGGACTAAGAAAACTGCCGATAAGACTAGTTTAGGTGGTGATGTAAGGCACGGAAGGACACAATACGCAACCACGACGACATCTCGCGACCGGAGTAGGAGTCTTAACAACAACAGAGGACAATCAAGGACTACTAGTATCCAGAAATCAGATGGAAATCTAAGTGACGGTTGTGAAAGTAATACGCATGCGTGGTGGACAACCATTCCAACACCATCCATGTCTCGTTTCTACTCCGATAGTTATTTAGTTGACGAGACTAGGATAACAACTGGTCTACAACATAAATCCACAGATATTGACACTGTCAAACGAAATCAACAAAGGTCTTCTTCTGAAATGGACCTGTCTTCGAACACTCAAAAAAGCCGAAAGCTGAAATCTCTATATTTAGCCCATCGGTGGCTTGGTCCACAAGGCGGTAGCAAAATGAGCCTCGATGTCAACGTCAAAACTGCAGAAGTTATCAAATTGGATGAGAAAACAACTTCAGTTATGAAAGTATCAAATACTTAGGATTGTAATAATGTATATTACAATGTATATTTTGTATATGGCATATATAAAACTTTTGATTATTTCTTCTATTATATTAATATTTATACAGCACTTCGGTAAGGCGGAGCCAAAGTCCGGAGAGTTACTGACAGGGGTGATTGACCAATCAAAGGGTGGGGAACCATCTTACAGTTTCCGAGTAGTATAAGTCGTAGACATCAAAGATTTTCATATACGTAACTTAATATTTTGTTCAAGAAAAATCGATAACACGAAAGTTATTTACCTCACGCAAACTGTAACATTGCCATGGTGACTGAACGTCTGGATGGATGAGTGACGTGATACGATGCCATGGTGACTGAACGTCTGGATGGATGAGTGACCAAATACATTGCCATGGTGACTGAACGTCTGGATGGATGAATGACCTAATACGATGTCAACCTTTGAAAGTCAATGACATGTACATGTACACAAATCTCCAAGCAATGTAAAACACGTCTACGTTGTTATTCTAACTACACCAACGATTTGTCCAAAGTATTAGAAAGCCTGGTGGGAAATATAGGGAAGCTTCGTGATGTTTTGCTAAAGATATACATGGCTGATTTGTTTTCATCATAAAATTCGTTATTCTTTGTATCCATCTACACACCAGATATCATAGTCCTAACGTACGACAAGGTGTCTCATAAAAATTGTTGCCTGATTTCTTTCAGAATTTTTTTTTGTAAAGGTCTAAACATATATTGTTGTGTTTACTTTTAAAAGTCAAGTTGGGTCGATTAATAATTGATGCATTAATGTCACCTGAGAGAGAGAGAGAGAGATAGAGATAGATAGAGAGATTCACGAATTATCCTAGAATGTAGATGTAGAGAGAGAGTGAGAGTGAGAGAGCTTTAAATGATGGATTGACATTTTTCACTTCTGCATCAATTTTCTTTTATCCATCACTGGTCAAAACAACGATTAATCACATCAAATTCACTGATTCTTGAATATTTTGTTCATATTTCACTGGTGCACTCCTTATCATGTTTCTCCATGACTCAATAATAATTGTAATAAAAACATAAGAAACTCACTAAATAGGTGGTTGGGGGCGCAACAGTCCGATGTTGTTTGTTTGTTATTTCTTTTCATTACATGTTGCTCTCTCGTGAGATGGAAACCAGGTCGAAAGCCAGGCAAAGACGTAGTTTACTAACCTCAGGAGATATTGTGAATGCGGAACAAACTAAAGGTGATTCAGCAGTTAGAAATCTTGCTGATGAGCAAATCAGAAACGCGACAACACGTTCAACGCCACCCAGATCACCAAAACGTAGCCGCAGTATAAACCGAAGTGGAAGGGACAAAGGTGTCGACGTGTCCGTAGTCGGTAACATTGCATCATCGACGAAATCTTCGTCATCATCAACTTCAAGATCACCGCAAAGAAGGCAGAAGGTCAGTACCAGTGACGAAGCACCCAGTAGTTCTGTCATGACGGGTACTCGAAGTCGCAAAAAAAGTAAAAGTCCAGGTAGAAGGAACGCAACCCAGAACAAACAACCACCCCAGAAATCCCCACCAAACACCGTAGAACGTGAAGAACGGGAAACCGAGATGTCGAAATCCGACCAGACATCGTCTCACACCAACAATATTCTTACAGCAACCAAACCTATGAATTATAGAAGGGATGGAAGAGAACAGAGTTTTTCGCCTATTGCCTACGTACAACGACTGAAGCTCGCCCAACGGTACGTAACAGCATTGGATATACCAAAAAGAGTGTTTCTATACGTACTGGTCGTAATCGCGGGGAGTATCGTCCATGAGGTGATCGAACCACCAGAAACATATTTTGCAGAGAAGAAAAACTTCTTCAATCAATTCTTTGTTAAGTTGTCTTGGGGTTGGACCTTAGGAATAGTTTTCATGTTCATATTGCCTGCAAGCTACACTATACGCAAAGCCAACCTACAACAAGTAATCTGGGATTGTTCACGTCTCGTCGTAGGTGGCACTGCAATATGGTATGTCGTGATCGGTACTTTCTTCTGGATTGAGGATATAACAGGACAGTGTATAGGTCCAGGTGGACAGAATTTCACAGTCAAAAGACCGTGTGTGAAAGCAGGACTAGAATGGGATGGATATGATATTTCAGGACACACCTTCCTTCTTATACACTGCGCTTTGATTATTTATGAAGAGTTGAATACTTACCTACGTTTAGCCAAGCAGGGCAAACGAAGGAAAACACTTCTACAGTATTTCTTAGATTTCATGTTTGTTGTAGTGGTATTACTAGTTGTATTATGGGAGTTCATGTTGCTATGTACACAGATCTACTTCCATGTATGGCATCATAAGATTATAGCAGTTGTTGTAGCACTTAGTACATGGTATCTTTCATACAGGGTCGTTTATCCTAAACTTAATTCTTGGTTTGACAAGAACAAAACATCTGGTATTGCCAAAAGGAAGTGACTAGTTTGCCAGTCCTGAAATGCCTTGCACAATAAAAAGATTTTTATAGACTTACTTTCTGGGTAGTTTTTAGTTGAACATGATTACCACTCTTGTAGCTGGCTAAATCATTAATGATGAAGTGCTCTATGAGAGGTAATTTTGCATCATCATGTGAAATGAATAATGGGTCTTCCTGTTAACACAGACTGAAGCCTTAGTTGAAAATTTCAGCGGGTACAACTTTGATACAAAAGTTTACTACACTCACTCACTCACTCACCCACCCACCCATTCACTCACTCTTTTATTTATTTCTCCTTTCTGGTATGTTAGAAATAGATTTTCATAGGGAAAAATTGATTTCTGTTGTTCATTTGAAAGAACACCAATAATGTAAACAAAAACATCAAAACGTTATGTCATAGGCATACCAACCTACATGGATGGTAGAAAAAAAAATCAACTGCCTTCCCCTGTGTTCATTACCTTGTATCTATATGTTTATGCCCATATATGTAATTGATTGACAGTTGTTTTATGTATGTAAGATAAAACCTACAATTGGTGTACAAGTTACATATGACTTAAAGTCACATTTCATTCAGGGTTCTGCCTCAATGACAAAAAAGTATTATGTCACTACCAGAAATTAACTGATGACTGGAAGTGAATGTCAAAATAGACAATGAATGTTTTGTTGGATAGTGAAGCCTACATTGAAAAATGTCTCTTCCTAGTGTTGCACTGCTGAAATCTTGGTTATTCCTACCTTTTTGGTTTCTGATGATGTTAAATTAAGGAAATTAATAAGTTGTGTTACATGCTGGCACATTTTGTTGGCTTCATACTATATTGTCATTGCATTGTTGTCTGTAACAAAACTTTTGCCCCTTTGCAATAATTCTTTCAAAAATTAAAAAAAAAATGATTAAAAATAAACAGGCACAAGACATATCCATTTTTTGCAAAACCAACAGAATTCAGGTACTTTTAAATTGTACAGTACTGTAGTATTGATGTAGATTTGCATTTGTACAATACATAAATATATAGACCTCCTAAATTGTAGTGTTTGTAAAACTTTCAGAATTTCTCTCTTGAAATCTTAAAATTTAATAGGTTTAATTGTTAAATTGGATTAAATGGACTTTATTCAATAAATGATTGTTTTTCATAGTGATTAATGAAATTGGTATTGTTACTTAGTTACCATGGTGATTTGTTGATTTATTATGTAATTATGAAAAGTGTTTATCAATTTAAAAGAATTTTTTAGAGGTATTTTGACAAACTCAGACAATGAATAGTATATTTTAGACTTAATTAAAGTTTTGTAGTAAAGTGATAGTTACAATCAGTTTGGTCTTAACAGTTTATGACTGTTTTCAGTAAATTGGGTTTTACAAAGTTGTATATTTATGATTAACTTCTGATGTCTAAGGTTTGATGTTCTGGTTACTTTAGATTATCTAATTGGCATATTTATGAACCTTCAATGAAATATTCTAATTTATTTATTTGTATGTCCTATTTATCTACAGTAGCACTCATAGAACACATTTTAGAAAGACATCAAACACATAATTCTCAATAACACAGGGTAAATGTAGAGAATCGCTGTGACAGGGTAAATGTAGAGAATCGCTGTGACAGAATAAATGTAGAGAATCACTGTGATCCGGTAAATGTAGAGAATCGCTGTGAGCGGGTAAATGTAGAGAATCACTGATCGGGTAAATGTAGAGAATCGCTGTGACAGAATAAATGTAGAGAATCGCTGTGACAGTAAATGTAGAGAATCTCTGACGGTAAATGTAGAGAATCGCTGTGACAGGGTAAATGTAGAGAATTGCTGTGATCGGGTAAATGTAGAGAATCGCTGTGACAGGGTAAATGTAGAGAATTGCTGTGACAGGGTGAATGTAGAGAATCTCTGTGACGGTAAATGTAGAGAATCGCTGTGACAGGGTAAATGTAGAGAATCTCTGACAGTAAATGTAGAGAATTGCTGTGACAGGGTAAATGTAGAGAATTGTTGTGACAGGGTAAATGTAGAGAATCGCTGTGACAGGGTAAATGTAGAGAATCTCTGACGGTAAATGTAGAGAATTGCTGTGACAGGGTAAATGTATGTTTTACTTATTTCTTGTTTACCCTGTTTATTCATCTAGACTAGTAGACAACGTTTTTGGGGTTTACTTATGCACTTCATGTTTATTTGATGTTCGATTGAAAGAAATACTCAAGTGTAGTAGTTCATGAAATAAACGTTTGATGTCATTTGACATGATTAATCTTGAAATACATGTGGGTTTGTATGTGTAGCTGGATGGATGGATGGATGTGTATGTATGTGTGTGTGTGTGTGCGTGCGTGCGTGCATGCATGCATGCATGTATGTATGTACATGTATGTATGTATGTATGTATGTATGTATGTATGTATGTATGTATGTATATATGCATGTATGTATGTATGTATGTATGTATGTATGTATGTATGTATGTATGTATGTATGTATGTGTGTGTGTATGTAGGAGTGCAAAGGTAATGAGTAAAACAGTCCTGATAAATAAATTCAATCCTGACATTTCAAATCAACATTGTTTCTCTTAGGATATCAAGGCAAGATATATAGTATATTTAATATGGAATAGAACGACACACCGCAAGTCTGTGTGTGTGTGTGTGTGTGTGTGTATGTGTGTGTGTGTGTGTGTGTGCATGCGCGCGTGTGTGTGTGCATGTATGTGTGTCTATGTATGTGTGTGTATGCATGTGGATATGTCTGTGGGTGGGTGGGTATGTGGGTGGGTTTTTGTGTATGTGTGAATTATAAGTATGCATGGATGTGTATCAGTTTGATTTGTTATTTGATTGGGGATTGGGAAAATATGAAATACAGCCATTGAAACAGTATGCACATATACACAGTTTATATGGTAATATATTTAGGATTGAAATAATCCTATTTATTGTCTATTCATTATTGCCTTAGATACTAAATAATATTGTCAGTAAAGCATACCATCATCCAGTGATAGCAATTTGTGTAATATATACATAACTCTAGTACATACAAGGAAAGGAGGGAGGGGGAGGGAGAGAGAGAGGGGGAGGGGGGGGAGAGGGGGGAGGGAGACAGAGACAGAGACAAAGATATAGAGAGCAATACAGAGACGAGGCTGAGGCAGTGTGACTCAGAGAGATACATAGAGAGAATGAGAAACAAAAAGAGAGAGATAGTCAGACAGAGCGATAGGCACATGGAATACATACATATTTCAGGGCCCTATGTAAAGACAAGAACATGTACATTCTCTATAAGAAATAACTACAAAAGGTTATGGCCTTTATCAGGTGGAAGAACTCTGTCCGAAACCCAGCTAATATATGTAAATGAGGATTTGTGTTATTGACAAGCTTATGTATGATATCTCAGACCTTTCTATAGTGGTCTGAGATGAATACTATGGTAAGGACCAAAGTACATACAGTATGTCCACATAGCAATAAAATGGAACGGAATTTAAAGTTTGCATGCCTAACATACAATGAATAATGAATTATTTTGGAGCCAAAATATGATGAACTTTCCCTGTGGAAAGACCAACCACTATCACAACTGGTGACTCTTTCAAGATTTCCATTTCTCTTTTCACAAAATCAGAAATATCTTACACAATACTTGGCTTCGCTAAACTCGTTTTCATTGTCATGTCATTTTTCACACTATCGTTACATCTAAATGATAATACTCTGATCTAGGTAATTGTTGCAAGTATGTTGGCTAGATACGGCACAAAATCATTTATCGATAACATATTCTGTAGTAAATAACATTACTTGGCTGGGTAAATAATCTTATAAATCACAAACTCTACAAATCTACAGAGCCTATTATATATATAACAACAAACTACAGTAGCGTAAATGTTAAGACAGCAATATCTGCTTTCATTTGTTATGGTCAAATAAAAGTCGATGAGAAGATCTACATGTTATTTGTTAGTACATCCAATTTATTATTCCTAAATTATACATATTTTTTATTGTTACTAAGTTTACAGATACTAATTTATTGTAACTGAGATCTTGTTTCGAATATCAAAATTCACAGTTTATTTCAGTGAGATCTACTTCCGAATCATTTACTGCATAAAGAAAATATGCTTGGGGGTCAATATGCCACTACCGTACACACATTATGGGGGACTATCCACCCTGAGGTATAAACGTGATACTGATATGGCATTGCATATCTCGTTACAACATTACAGTATGGTACAGCTGTATTTTAGTGCTTGGAAGAACAATGCGCTCCATGGCGGCAATGCTTTCTTGTAACTACTACGGTCTTTTACACGTTCGTAGTAAGCTGCCACGTGGGGATGCTTTCCATTTGCCCAAAAACGACCAGCAAGTCCGGCTTCTTCCAAATGGTACAGAATAACTGACCAATAAATGTCGGCGACATTGTAGTTGTCACCACACAGCCATTTTGGGCATTCTAAAAAGAAAGAAAAGTTGCGAAGTCAATGAGTGCACCATCTCGTATGAAATGTTATGTTATTACACACATCAGTGGCTAGCGCTGAACTTGATCTGAGTTGTCAAAAATTATAGTTGATATTTTAATTATAAGTGTCATGTATGATCCGATAGGTTGCAACTTCTGTTGAAACGCGTCCACTTTGATGTTGAGTCCGGGTAAGAATCTTTTACCACCAAGACGACGAAATCGTTTTGATTGGTTCTAAATTTCTATATAGTTGAAAACATCAACATTGATTCTAGGATAATTCGTGAATCTCTCTCTCTCTCTCTCTCTCTCTCTCTCTCTCTCTCTCTCTCTCTCTCTCTCTCTCTCTCTCTCTCTCTCTCTCTCTCTCTCTCTCTCTCTCTCTCTCTCTCTCTCTCTCTCTCTCTCTCTCTCTCTCTCTCTCTCTCTCTCTCTCTCTCTCTCTCTCTCTCTCTCTCTCTCTCTCTCCCGTCTCCCAGACAGAATTATTCAATAAAACCCTAAATTCAACAAATAAATTATTACCCTTCTTTTCCTTTCTTTGAAACCACCAAAATGGCTCAGGTTTCTTCTCGCCATCTTTCTCCTTTTCTTCCTCTTCTTCTTTAGCTACTTGTTTCTCGAATTCCTCCTCCACTCGTTCCAGTTCACGTTCTAATTTCACCATCACATCTCCAAAGTGAACCAAGTGCTTCTTCAGTTCTTCAGAGTCTGGCTCTTCTGGCAAGCTTTCTGCCTCTGCCTTTTTCTCCATGTACGCATCTTTGAGATCTGGGTTCTCCTCCGAGAGTTTGTCACATCGTTTCGGCACTTCTTCTCTGATCACTGGTAAAGATATAGATGTAGCACAGTGACATATATTTTGCTACTCATATAGTCTAGAATCCGTCATTTCGCGGCATTCATATCACCATCATGATGGTTTTCACTGGGCTGTCTGCAGTCGCTCGTGCTTTTATGATATTTTGAGATAATTTTTTTTAATTTTCTTGAAATGTTGAATGCCAAATGCGCGATTTTATAGGGGCAAGATGAAGAAAATGCGAAAAAGCCACTACCAACAGTCTATAGGTAGAAGTAGAAGAGTGTAATATTGAGGGACAATGAAAACACAGCAAATGCCAGAAAAAAACGATAAAATTAGAATAACGAATTAGAGTGAAACAGAAAACCAGTACCAAGTATGAAGACTCTTTTGAATTGCATTATAGGCGTTCCTAGTTCTCTCAATCGTTTACTAACGTTATAACATAATCCATTACTTACATTTCAATAGACATTGTGCCATGGTTTTCTTTCTGTTGGCACTGGAATCAGTTGTTTCAGAGACATCAGGATACCAAGGAACATCGATTAAAATCTTGAAAGGAGCGAAATAGTCAGCCATTTCTTGAAACATGGCACAACGTTCACCTTCTTCACTCTCTGTATCAGGACACAGCTTCTTGGCTTTATAAACGAATAATTGTCTTCGTTAGGATAATTAATAATCATATAATGGGAGGATAATCTATCAGTCAATTATGCAATGTTGTATGTGTGACTTTCATGTCATACCATTCAATTTCGTAGAACCCAACCCAAGCCAAGCCAAGGGAAGCCAAACTAAGCCAAGCCAAGCCAAGCCAAGCCAAGGGAAGCCAAACCAGACCAATTCAAGCACAAGCCGACAAAGCCAGACCAGACCAGAACATACCAGACTAGGCAAGATTAATTCAAGTCACGCCATCAGACCAAACCAAGTAAACAGAAATCGTAGTAAATCACACACTTACACTCATCAACTCAACTCAACTCAACTCAACTCAACTCAACTCAACTAACCTTAACCCAACCCAACGCAACGCAACAACGATACACCACACCACACCACACCACACCACACCACACCACACCACACAGCACACCACACACCAAACCACACCACACCCAACCCAACCCAACCCAAGGCAACCACAATACACCAAAACACACACCACACCACACCACACCACACCACACCACACCACACCACACCACGCACCACACCACACCACACCACACCTATACCTTTTCAAAATTAATGAAATATGACTTACTATCTGGGAAGGTTTCATCGATGTATTTTAGAATCTCCAATGACTCGGGAATTACGCTTTCTCCATGTTCAAGCACTGGAACCTGGCATTTCGGGTTCAATTTCACAAAGGAGGGTGCAAGTTGGTCCAAGTCTGGAAGATCAACATCCCTATTCTTGTATGACAGATTCTTCTCAGCAAACCCAGACCGTACCTTTAAGTGATTAACAATAACACCTTTACTATCATAATGTTAGAAGCCAGTTCTTTCACATATGCAAGTGCCAATTTATAAAATTTATAAAAGTAGTACAAACCACATTAAGTGATGATCACGATTACCAATGATGTAACTATATCGTTGATCTAATATATTATCTTAATCTCTCAATTATACTCGGTATGTACATTATCAAAAGAACTGACGGCATTAGTCTACATCAACATATCAATTTACATTTCCATCTTATAACAACAGATCTAAGTATGACAATTTCACCCAACTGATAACAAATGAGATTCAAAATGCGACGGCAAAATAATATCTTGATTTTTTGAAACTCCGAAATACATGTACTGAATCAGATGGTAGATTTTAGAGCTATAAAACCATACTGAACTGGGTCGAAACAAAGTATGGAATACTAACATTTGACATTGATTTCCAGCCTGATTTAAAAGTTGTCTTTTTTCAGACTGCAAGACACGAACGTTCTTGTGTCAAAGAAGAGTTCAAATCGATGATATTGAAGGGGAGATACGAAATAGTCTTAAAGTGTTTGTTTTTAAAAAGGCAATTGCAAATTGGTCTATGTGCAATCAAGGCTGGTCATCGAGGCTAGGTATTTCATTCATACACAGATGATGAATGAGCAGTAGGTAACAATCATGAATGCGTAGAATTTGTGGATGAGTACAGGTTGGATGAATGCATACACCCACTAGCATATACAGCTCTGTTTAACCCATCGGGGACCAGGGTAGACATTTGGATAATGCATACTAAATCAGCCATGAAAACATTTGGACCTCGACTGGTCCGTACTTTTATTGCTATGTGCCATCAATTTTTGTTAGAGAAGAAATACGCCCACTCGTCCATCCAGCGGCAGTGTTGTATTCTTCTAACAACACATAAAATAAAACAGCCCCTTTTTTGTGTAGGGTGATGAACCGTGAATACAAAGACACTACTGTTCGGTTTTTGGGTCATACAATTGACAATGTGTTCAGCTAGGCTTACAGTTCTAAATGTTACTAGCATGTGCAGAGAACAACATAATCATACACATTTGGAAATATTAAATTTGGTAAATTGTACCAATTAAAAATAAATGATTTTTTAAAAACAGTTATGATTGCTTGCTGTAATCGATGATCAATATTCGATTTAAAAAAAATAATAATTCAATTTAGTAGTTCTGAGGGTCAGATAGCCAGACATGGCACAGTTGTTTGTTGTTTTTAAAAAAACACAGCTGATAGTATGCATACAAGATTTTCACAATGAATAGTTTTATAGCAGAGCCTTTCCGTTTTCTCGAATGGGCTGACAATTTCTATCGAAACAAAATCGGTCGACTATTTTATTATCACCATTTGACCCATAGTCAATTTCTACTTCTAAACTATGCCACGTGAAATTGACACTCCCATGTATTTTGTCTGTTTCTACGGAGGGAGTCATTATACCAGCGTCATTAAAGATACCTGGTTGACAAGTATCCATCATTCTATTGGACAAAAACACACCACCCGTATTCACTTTTAACATGATAATTCTAAAGGTCACGTCGGGTCAGACAAGCAGACAAACACTGGTTTTTATTGTTGAACTGGTCATACATATCACAATGGTAAAATCACAGGAATGTCAGCTGATATTACAAGCATCGATTTGAATACTGTATAGAATTATAACACAGAAAAAAACTCTTAACTTCTACATAAACACAAAAAGGAAACAACAAGAACAGTAAAAGGGTTGCTTTTACTATACAGGACGATAACTAGGTGTGTTCAGATCATGATCATGTGATGTTACCAAGCGTTGCAATCTGTTAGTAGAGATATGTACACCATGCATGTATTCATGTAACATCACGCAAATTTTGAACATAATGTAAATGATATCAAAAAAGTATATGATGTCCTTAATCTGCGCTTCTGTTGAATAGGTTCTGATTAAGGTGAACGGGGTAAAGAATCGCTTCATATTGTCATGGTCAGCTGCATCCACGTACACAATAAACTTAGTTACACAAAAGGTGATTGTTTGAAAGATGTCCTATAAATAAGAACTTCAATATTCTGTTGCTGTGCAGAACTAAAATAATGAATACATACAATCCACCAGCCGTGGCAAATATCACATGTCATCTATGCATATTCTGATAATGGTTGACGTAACATTCGGGGGGGGGGGGGTGTACGTTAAGAGTAATTCGTTTGCGACCCATAAATATACAATCACAGTCTATCGCGATTGATGGACTGTGGTACATTGTACCCACGCAAACGTTTAAACAATGGTTTACCTGTATACTCTGTCCGTCTTAAAGAAAGGAATTTGAAAATGGGGTATGGTCGTAAACTGTGGTGGTCAATTTTAGTCTTAGACTAACGATTCTTGTAAATACCCAAATGTCATCAATATGTACTATTGCTCATACCATAATGTTAAAATGGCCTACTATTGCAGTATCATTTCAATACAATGATATCATGAGCCTTTTTTAGTTAGTTCAATAAAACGTGCCAGCATTCCACAATGTCCAAAAAGTTAGTATATTGAGCGATCCGATGAGTTTGAATTATGAATTACATTGAGGAATACAAACCAGAAACCATGGGTTTGTCTAGAATGCAGTGACCTAGAAACAATGGAACATGTGTGATTTTATACTCAGGGGAGCGACACACAGGTCTACGGTAATGTTAGATCAACACCTCATAAATGGGTGTAGTCACAAACTTATTTCAAGTATCTGTCTTTTAGTCTGCTAAAATTGCAAAAAGAGAGAATAATAAGGACAAAATTACTTACAATCTGACTGTAGAAGGACAAGTCATACTGATAAAGTATCAAATCGGCCATTGTAGCAGTTATTTCTGGCTTCACAGTAGTGATTGCATAGAACGGGTGTACAGGTTGATTTGCTGAAAGTGCTGAAATGAAGTCAACAACAGCCCAGAATACTAATATATCAGTGTTACTTGTCCTGGCTGTGACCCCGATTAGCACTTCGCTTGTGTAGACTATTGAAAACGACCATGTGACGACACGTATGCTAATACAGGGCATGCAAACCCACCTTTTTAAAGTTCCTTAATATAATGGAACACAGCAGAGCGAAGTAGATATTGAAATCGGCACGTATGTATACATTAATAGAGACACGAATATTGGCCAATAAACAAACACAAATATATTTTAGGATTATCCTACAGTTAAAACACGAAAACATTTCATGATAAAGACTGATCTGTGCAGGTGAATAGTTACAAATACATTCAAAATTTATACAACAAATAAATTCAAAATTTATACTGCAATAAAATACTTGGGGGTAGCTTTCAACTTCTCCAGGGATGTGAAGTCACGTTGTTTACGCATGTGCAACTTCATAGTATTGTCCCACACAGATGGTAAAGTGTACCGCGGACAGCCATCGGTATACATAACCATCTGTCCATCATCCATTTACAGTATGGTGAACAGCTGGTCCATTTCTTTAGGAAGTGTAACGTTATTTCTGTACACCTGGATACATATACCAAAATCAATATAGATTGGAAGTTTTATGTGATAATGCATAAACTATAAGTTATGTATTCAAATGTGGAAATATCATGGAGGTAATATTTCTACCTCCACGGAATCTCGTCGTTAACATTGTTTAGGTAGTCATGGTAGAAATAGATGACATTTTGATATTGTACCGCGGGACACTTCGTTGTCAGTATGTACATTTCAAAATTTGAAACTTGTAATGTCGGTATACATGCTTGTACACATTCAACGTTAAAGTTCTATTCAGACCATGTCTGGCCATGACAACCCAGTATGACCTATATCAGGTCAGGTCAGTGCACAGTAGAGCCAGACCACTTCAACTCTAAGTTTTATCACTTAGTGTCTATGATACATACGTATCCTAACAATATTGGGTACTTAATTGAGGTCAACTCGGGTCAATCGATTTTAGATGTGATAAACCGCGGCTGTGATTGGCCAATTTCATTGAAGAATGCTAGTTTGTGAATAGTTGTGAATTTTAAATGATCAAATTTCATTCTTGACTAGTGGCTCTAGACATAAACTATATTTGACTACTTAAGTTAGTCTGTATTCAGACGCAGATTAATCTGTATTCAGACGCAGATTATATTTTGTCGTATTCCTAAAAAAACTTTCTGAAATGTGTTATTTAAATACTAATTGTGTGGGAATACATAACCTATGACATGTAATCTAATAGTCAGCATGCACAATGCACGTACAAACAGAACACGCGCTACTCACTGAGGATTCGAACACATAAAATATAATCTAGCGTCTGTTTTGACTTCATGAACTTTCAGCACACACTATGTTTTAATTCTATTAATGTCAGCGGCAACAAAAGTATTAAAGATAAATTACAAAAAAAAGTGAAGACGACTGTTGACAGTCTATACTTAAGTTGGAAACTGCTAAAACAAGTCTAAGGTCTGAGCCAGGGTCTGAGCCTGTAATCTTGACTTAGAAGTAGACCGTGTACGAACTCAATTAATTCCCCATATCGTTCGATTGATGCCAGATCTGTTATATGTGACTGTGTTGGTGTGAATGAGATTGAAAGTGTAAAGTAGATACAATCGAGTTACAACTTCTTGGAGACTACTTGTTTGTCCCAGTAACAACTATATCAGCTAGCTTAGCACCTTAAGGTCAAGGAAAACAAGTAAGTTAGTTTTATTATGATTTACATATATAAATGAATGTTACAAGTCATCAACCTTCAAATGACAAAGGGAATGTGAAAGTATACATTTATACGTAAGTTTACAATTTTAGCCATAGGGAAAGATAATCATAGCGAGCTCGTGTCGACATTACCTTGTTCTCATATGACACGCTGCATGAAAAGTAGAAATGATTAGATTCTTTGACCCCTAAATTGACTTTGACTACAGAAATTCAAGTCTTTTCCCGATAGTAATATATGATTAAAGTTCTTCAACAGTCATCACTAAATCCAGCCACATCATCTTGGGTGGTACAGAATAAAATTGTTTTTTTTTATGAATCAAAATTCTATACATGATAAGTGACGATGAAAGTTCACTGACGTCATTTCTAGGAGCAATTCTGCTACTCAAACACCTTCTAATCTTTTCTACTTGAAATTAAATACACATGTACCAATCTTAGTCAGCAAACATGGTACAAAGCCTAAATATCTGTTCGATTTAAAAATACCCCTTTCCTCGAATCTATGGTGTTCTACTACTGGTTGTCTCTGACGTTATCAACAATATACTGGTTCTTCTTCTGTTGATTTTATCCAATGGCATAACATCCAATATTAATCTTTGCTCTCCCCGAAACCTACTATCTATAAATATTCCCAAAATAAAAAAAAACAAACTATAAAAATGTCAATTTTTGAGTACATAAGTTGCGAATTTCTTCTGTTGTGATTCATGATTTCAACTTAGAACCCTTTTGTCCATATGACACATATGCATGTACGACGTACCATACTTAATCGCTTCAGTAAATACTGTCTAGTTTCATTATTTTAAAAGTTCCCTTTTTGTAAATGTTGTTATTTTTTTCAGCAAGGTTTTCAAATTAATTAAGCAAGAAAGATCAATAATATTGTTGTCGTCTTAAATATGGCCGAGATTAGCCAAACAATTTACAGAAAATTTAACTCAGACGACAATTTTTGGTGGGGATTAACTGAAGATAATTTTTGGCGGAACGTTTTGGCACTGAAGAGGTTAACAGTTTTGATGGTTTTAGTCCTTCCAAACCCAAATTACATCATTGACCGACAGAGGAAATGGTTGGAGATGGGTTATGACGTTTCCACCTTTGCCTTTCGTCAGTGCATATCCTACACCGAATCCTACTACTGCAGTGGCTACAATGGCAAGTATCCATGGTAACTTAGGTTTGACCATGTCTATTAGGACTACAAATAGAGATGGTTTGGATTTTATGAAGTTCTTGTCATTTTTGACTTGTTTGTAGTATTCCTCCACACGAGGGCGTTTTCCATCAGCCCAATATCGCTTCTCCAAACCGAGCTGCTCGAGACGATACAATGTCACTGACCAATAAATATCAGCTGAGGTGAAATTCTCCCCACACAGCCACTGTATTTCACCTTGCAAGAGAAAAATGTGAAAATTTAAATAATAATGCAAAAAAGTTGCCTTGGATTTGTCATTTGTCAGCTCGATTAGTCAATCGGCTAGTCAGTCAGTCAGTCAGTCAGTCAGTCAGTCAGGCAGTCCTGTTGTCTGTCTGTCTGTCTGTCTGTCTGTCTGTCTGTCTGTCTGTCAGCCAGTGAACAAGTCACTTAGTCGATCGACCGATCGACCAATCAAACAAACAAACTAACTAACAAACAAACAAACAAACAAACAAACAAACAAACAAACAAACAAACAAATAACCAACCAACCAACCAACCAACTACCCAAACGAACAACCGACTGACCGACCGACCCAATCAATCAATCAATCAATCAATCAATCAATCAATCAATCAATCAACAATCAATTAATTCTGTCTGTCCATATATTTTGTATTAATACACACTCGTTATCAAATCAAGTATCTCTGAGCTTTCCTACTTCACTCTCCTTTCTTCCTCCCTCCCTCCAATTTCGTCATTTTGTAGTAAATTGTACAATCGACCTATATGAATACATATTCCATCTCAAAATTACTGTATTAAATTCATTTTCATACTCTTTACCTTCCATGCAATTTTCATAATTTCTTTCAATTTCTATTTCCAATTTACTCATGACGTCATCTGTCAAATGTAACATCATCTGTAACTCGTCAACATCCGGGTCAAGGGTGTACTTGCTCCCCCATTCACTCTTTTTCTGGTAAGCCTCTTTCAAATCAGGATGCGCCTTTGCATACTCTTCACATTTAGCTGGTATGACGTCACGGAATACTGTAATGGGTTGGAGAATGAAATCATTGATGATGATGATGATGATGATTATGATGATGCTGATAATGCTGCTGCTGCTGCTGCTGATGATGATGATGATGATGATGATGATGATGATGATAACGATCCTCCCTTTCCTCCTCCTCCTCATTATCATCATCATCATCATCATCATCACCACCACCACCACCACCACCACCACCACCACCATCACCATCATCATCATCATCATCATCATCATCATCATCACCACCACCACCACCACCACCACCATCACCACCACCACCACCACCACCACCACCACCACCACCACCACCACCACCACCATCATCATCATCATCATCATCATCATCATCATCATCATCATCATCATCATCATCATTGATCACAAAATTGATCACGGGTGCAAAAAAAATCGAAGGATATTAATTCACGGATTTAATTAGTCTAACAAAGCTGTATAACTTCAGATTCTATAATTCGTCATACTCACTGTACCTTTCCTACTTTCCTTCATCACATTGGGTGCAAAAGCGGATATGACGTGTTCGGAACCGGATATTTGTTGTAGCAAAGGAACACTTGTTGTTAGTACTTCAGAGTCGATTTTTGAACAAAGTTTCTTGAAATATTTGCAGCGACGTCCTTTGTGTGTTGATTCATCGGGGGTAAGTCTGATAGCTATATAAAGGTGTGACAAAAAACATTTAATATCAATGAAGAAGGGATCCGAGCAGCTTGTATCAGTCTTTAGTTGATATACAATAATGTAGATGTATGTATGTATGTATGTATGTATGTATGTATGTATGTATGTATGTATGTATGTATGTATGTATGTATGTGCTTGATTTCGTGTGTGTACACCCATCATTACACTGCACCACTACACAAAACTGCATCCCATCACACCACTTCACACCACACCACACCACACACCGCACCGCACCGCACCGCACTACACCACACCACACACCGCACCGCACCGCACCGCACCACACCACACCACACCACACCTTACCACACCACACCACACCACACCTTACCACACCACACCACTCTATACTCTTGTCAGAATGTTTACAGAGAAATATTGTATTCACAAATCAAATTACTTACTGTCAGGGAAGATGTCATCCAGGTATTGAATGATTCTTTCTGAGTCAGTAACAACCGTGTTATCGTCAACTAGTACGGGAACCTTTCCAAGTGGGTTAATGCGCATATACCAAGGTGTTATGTGTTCGAATTGTCCATACCTAATATGATATTTACGATAGCTCAACCTTTTGGCAGCTAACGCCATCCTTACCTGACGAGACAATGAAGAATTACAGAGTAGCAACAGGTATATGCGTTTATTGCATAATCGCTCCCCTAAAATGCAACGATTAATTTTACTAAAAAAGAATATACTTGGAAACTGCAAATTTTGATTTTGTAATAAAATGTAGAAACTTTTAACTTGTAGAAAAATGATTTCTGAAACACTGTATGGTCGTCATGTTACCGTCATGTGCCAAAATAAATATTTCTCATAATGTTGCAGAACAAAATATGTGTTCAATGTTGTCTAAATCACTTTCACAACACCATGTGTGTTAGCGCCCTCTAACACCCAGTGATCATTTGACTAATCAAGCCAGCATGTTGGGTTCAGAATATATCAAAGGTCAAAGGTTAACTACTGAAGAATGTATGTAGGACACGACTCTACTTTCACTGAAAGACAGACACGATATAGATGGCACCTTTGACCTTGATACGACGATAAGTAAATTGCTAGCGTTTTATGTCCAGCTGTTTTGAACATTGTCAGTATCATGTATTCATAGACTGTATTGTGAGCTGCTACAGTACCTACAATACATACGATACATACAATACTACATAAGCACGTAGAGCTACCACCAGACTTGTCTGAGGATGTATTAACATATTGGTTACTATCTGTCACGAGTTCAACTGAACAGCAGCCTCGCACTACATGTAAAATGGGTCCCTAAACACACCAATGAACTGTTTCCATGCATACTCGCATATAAACCATTTTGGGGCGTATACAATACACGATTCATAGACGATCGGAGACATCTACAGTTTTTTCGTTTAATCTTATTCTGTTACAGACAACCTTATATGACGAAGGCTTTGGAATATGTGACCCGTCTATGAATGTTTCCAAAAATGAATATCTAGGGACGACGCAAGCATTGATGTTCTGAATAAACATTAGCAAAAATTCAATGCACAGTGTACTATGTACAGTAATTGATGAACAGTAAAGAGTTAAACTTGTAAGATTTAGAGGCCTTGATTGTCAGTTATCATGGTGACAGAGGCAAAGGGCACCTTGAGCGTACTCTATGAATATATCGTCCTTACATATAGTGGTTTATCAACAATTTATTTTAAACAAATACCCTAACCAGAAAGGCATTTTTTCAGCTCCGAACACCCACTCATTGCCTTCAAATATGATACTGCACCCAATACAGCTTGCAGTTGTATGTTGTATGACCCACGGTATGCAAGCAGATATAACACCGACAGACGTCTACAAAACAACATACAAACTTCCATGATATCGATCCGATGCCCCCTAAGGGGCAATGGTCAAACTAGAGTACAATCAAAGTGGGGTCGTTGGCAAAACAAAACTAAAATTCCGAACAGTTTATGCAAAATTAACAAAAAAATGGAACACTTACTCTTTGTGAGTAAAACGAGTACTCTATATCATACAATAACAGGTCGTTGTGTGCCATGTTTTTTCTACTAGTACTGGATGACTGTTGTCAACACGGTTATTACCTCTCTGCTAATTGTGCTGTAATTTACAGCGAAGCTTTATCCGGTATACACATTCTTGTCCTTCCTATCTCTCAATAGGGGTCATGTCAGGTCACCATGTATCACTGGAGTAAAGTACTTGGCAAACATAAGCATTCAGGGCACGTAACCCTCTGTTCTGTTCTGTTCTGTTCTGTTCTGTGTTACAGGGTATGTTCATCTACAGGTGCGGCCAGCCACCACTGATGACGACGAGTAAGATACAAGGTCGATTGTTACATTTGATTGTAATGCGAATAAAAGACAATGGACCACGTCACGTGGTTAGTCAGCTGTCACGGTTAAATTTAAAGAGATAATCTCTATTGTCTTGTAAACAGGTTAGGAGAATAAACAGAGCTGTGGACTTAGGTCGAAAGCTATTAAAATAATACAACTGTCATGAATCGGTAGAATGGGCATATTGAAATCAAATTACAGACTGAATCTATCTGAACACTTCTTTATAGTGGGTCTTAACTTTAATAACTTTACCATATAGTTGATACAATACATTAAAATGATATATATTTTGGTATTCTTGTTTTTACGTACTTCGTTGTGCACTTAGTAGTAATTAACTTACGTAATGTTGATTCTTTTAATGTCAAGTCCTTGAATTCTTCAACTTGATAATAAACTCGTCTATTGAAATAGACAGTGGAATGTATAGTATACTATAAAAATAATATAAAATTGAGCAATGTACACACATACACACACACAAACACACATAAATAAATACCTACCTACCTGCCTGCATACATGTATACACGTACACACACACACACATATACATACACACACACACATACATACATCCATACATACATACACACACACACACACACACATACATACATACCTGCATGCATGCATGCATGCATGTGCATGCATGCATGCATACATACATACATACATACATACATACATACATACATACATACATACATACATACATACATACATACATACATACATTATATTTGTTTCGATGAGAATCAAGCAGAAAAAGTACGTATGACGCAAAACAAAATAAAATTCACTTTCAAAATAAGTTTTTATTAATTCAATTAAATAACACACATAGATTAATTCTTTGTGACAATATGATGCATATTTCAACATGTCCAAGATGATGTATGGTTGAACAAAATTATCAAAATAGGTCAGTGACTGCAATAATCCCTGGTTACCGTCCGTTGAGTTGATTCAACATGTTAAATATAGAATCTGTATGCCGTCAAAAAATTCCATCAATCAACAAAAATTCGCGTGAAACGTATTCAAACCCTCAAACCGCAGAAACAATAGCAGTGTAAGTTGTGACTATAAGGCTAAAATTGTTACTTACATTGGTTTAAAACTTAGATGTTAAATTACTTTAAAGTTTCAATCTATTTATGTAATTCCAATATGTATAGAATGCCCTTGGTGTAAAACAACATTTTCATCGGTAAAAACTTGCTAATGTATCATTTTGTTTTACAAAAAATATTTGTTTATACGATACTGTCTCGTCAAGGCTATATTTGTTTCCCTAGCTCATCAGTTCCGTACTGTGGCAAAAATGATGGCAACTCAGCCTGAGAATTTAAAACTTAATCTAAATCACATTAAGACTCGATCCCAACTTTCTTCAATCAGCACGCAAGATGGTTTCATGCAACCTGGCTAGTGTTTAGTAACTCACTACATGGGAAAACGATTTATGCCAGTTTAATAGAAGATCCATGGGTATTGCCTATTACAAGCAGTTATACAGGGGGACCCATGCCAATTCCTCTATTGCACGTAGTTGTTATCATCGTTATCCGTCATCGCTGTCTCTTATTGTGTATCTGTACAGAACGTCTTACTCTAAGTACATCATTGTATTGAACCACCCCACTGTGGCAAAAACACGGTGACATTCTGTGGAGCCTAATGGCAGCTACCATAAACTTTTCATTTGGAAAATGAAAAGTGTTATTAAAAATTTCTGAACTGACCATAGTAATAGTGATGAGGCAGTGTGATATTGGTTGTCAATATCCGAAGGTTTTTGATACACTATACATTAATATTGCTCCGTATGTTCAGTAGTGTAAGTAGTTGTGTCAACTTAAAGTCATGGCCATTTTACAGAGTGAATACAGTTCGGCCTGTATTAGTACTTGAACTTCAAGTTGATATTGTAATCAAATTACTGCCTTCAATTCGATTATGCAAATTTCATCTATTGTAGTAAGATTATTAAAGATAGCTGTAACCTTCTGAACTAGTATCGTTGAACAACGGAAGATGTATTTGTAGTGGTGGTGGTGTTTAATAGTAGTAGCTGAAATGCTATCAAATGGACAAACGATTAGCTTTTATTAGACGAAAAATAGTAACATCGCCGGAGCACGATGGAAGTCATTGCAAGTCATTGAAAACATAATATCGACAGCAACGAAGAACAAGAATTGAAAATGCACGCGACGAAAGGTTTTACAGTTTTTTTTGGGTTGGTGTACCGTCTCTACACTATTGAGTAGACTTTATAGGACCAAGAATACAAGAACACCAGCAACGGCAACACCGACAGGTACTATCCATGGCCATCTTGTTTTAATCCTCGAGACGAATGTCTCGAATTTTGTTTGAGGTGCTGCTTTGAAACTGCTATGTTGCTTTATTTTATTGAGATAGGCTGCAACGTGTGGCCTCTTTCCATCACTCCAGTATCGTCTAGCAAGTCCAAGGTTTTCAAGAAGACACAGGTTACTAGCCCAGTAGATGTCTGTTATTGTTATTCGGATGCCTATAAGCCACCATTCTTTTTCTGAGAAGATAAAGTGAAAACACTGATTCTTTGATACAATGTTTGCAACTTGTTAGATTAGTGTCTGTAAAATACCAGCTAATATCCTTACAAATATCACAGCAGGGAGAGTGGGGTGGGTGGGTGGGTGGGTGGTGGTGGTGGGGGTTAGTCACTCAAAACCTAGAAGTAATGTTTAGGAAGTTTAGCCTTCCAAACAAACAAACAAACAATCAATCAAACAAACAAACAAACAAACAAACAAACAAACAAACAAACAAACAAACAAATAAACAAACAAGCAAACAAACAAGCAAGCAAACAACAAACAAACAAACTAACTAACTAACTAACTAACTAACTAACTAACAACTAACTAACTAACTAACTAACTAACTAACTAACTAACTAACTAACTAACTAACTAACTAACTAACTAACTAACTAACTAACTAACTAACTAACACAACACGTAATCACAGTCATAATAGTGAGTTTCATATGTTCTTACATTTAACTGAATCATGGGTTAGGAGTGCACAAGTGAAATATAATAAAAATCTTCAGGAATCAATCAAATTATTATTGTGTTTACCAGTGATGGATAAAAGAAAATAGATGCAGAAACGACAAATGAAAAATCCATAATGTTCTGTATAAAGCTTGCGCTAGATTAACAACTGTCTGTCTGTCTGTCTGTCTGTCTGTCTGTCTGTCTGTCTGTCTGTCTGTCTGTCTGTCTGTCTGTCTGTCTGTGTCTGTCTGTCTGTCTGTCTGTCTGTCTATCTCTGTCTGTCTGTCTGTCTGTCTGTCTGTCTCTGTCTGTCTCTCTGTCTCTGATTCTGTCTTTCTCTGTATCTGTCTGTCTCCCCTCTCTGTCCCCCCTCTATCTCTCTCTATCTCTCTCTCCCTCCCTCCCTCTCTCTCTCCCCCCTCTGTCTGTCTGTCTGTCTGTCTGTCTGTCTGTCTGTCTGTCTGTCTGTCTGTCTGTCTGTCTGTCTGTCTGTCTGTCTGTCTGATTCTGTCTTTCTCTGTATCTGTCTGTCTCCCCTCTCTGTCTCCCCCTCTATCTCTCTATATATCTCCCTCCCTCCCTCCCTCCCTCTCTCTCTCTCTATCTCTCTCTCTCTCTCATATCCCTCTGATATCGTCAACCGACACAGGCTGTAGATATGGCTATTTAATCTAATTGTCCAATTAACAAGTAACCATCAACGGCTGGTACAGATTCGATTGCAAGCCGTTTCTGCTTTCGCTGTAACCCTTAGCAACGACTCAAAGCAAAACTGATAATACCTGGTGGTTCTTCTATTTTCCTTATTGTGAGTTCGTCTTCGAGTTTAGCAATGACGTCATTGGTCATCTTGAGAGCGGCATCTAATTCATCAATATTCACTTGATCAGGAAAATTCAACCCCCATTCTTTCTTTTTTTGATATTCTTCTTTCAGATCATCATGCTCTTCGTTTAACTGGTCGCACCTTTTGGGAAGAGTTTCCCTAAACACTGGAATGAACACGAACATCTCAAAATGGTCAAGAAAATGTTCCTTTGGGTTGCTTTTACAGGCACTACATCAAACAATGCCATGAAGTTCGTACATGATTGTATATTGAGCCGACATGTCCATCATATAAAGCAGATAACAAAATGTATTGTATCTAATATCAAACGATGATAAATTAATACTTTGGGAACAGTTTCTAAGACAAATCTAAGTTGTAGTTGAAACCGTCAAGTTACTTACACGTCGTTCGATTGAGGGCATCCTCTTCTGTGAAACCATCAGCCAAATCGTCTCTATCAACCCCTGCAAGTTGTTGATTTACTGGTACACCTCGCATCAGAATGTCTAAATCCAGTTTGTTGGACAATTTCAAAAGGTATTGGCTTTTCCGTCCAGCTTTTGACGTTTCTTCGGGATATAGTCGAGCACCTTACGAAGAGATGGTAAGAGGAAATTTTGTTCAGTCAATCTGATTACTCGGGATCGAATATTGCACAGTCATGACTTATATGGACACAACAATTTTTTCTCGAAAAAAGCGGTGTCAAACTAACTTACCAACTTTAATTCAGAACATTTAGAATACTGTTAACGGTAGGTGACCCACATTTCAACAATTGAGAGCCATGTTTTAATATTTCCTTCTTTTAAAAAAACTAAGACACTGAGAAACTGCTACGGTATTACATATGATTATTTCCCTGACTTACTTTCTTGAAAGGCTTCATCGACGTAATGCAGTATTTTCTCTGCCCCGACAATGACTTCAACACCATGGACAAGTGTAGGTGTATCTCCCGAGGGATTTAATTTCATGTAATCCGGGGACAGATTCTCCAATTCAGCAACATCAACCTCTTGTTTTCTATATCTTAAATGTTTCGCTTCCAATGCCAACAGAACCTGTGAATATAAACACATACTACGTTTACCGATTGTCATAGAGGAAATGAGACGACAACACTGGTTGTGATTGTAACCATGGTAACATGTACACGGTACACTGAAGACCAAGTAAATATCAAAACTATCCCAACACCCTTTATTAGCGGCAACTCTCAACACACTCGCGATAATGCCATTTCTATTCTGTTTTTGTTAGCTATTTGCTAATTATTACGTATGGAAATGGGACTTGATGGTAGTTTATGTTTTCACCTCGATTTGGTGGTTTGTTTGGTGGAGATCAGGTACCAATCTTTGTACATATTTAGTTAATCCATGTGGCATTATATTACTAGCAGTAGTCAAGCTGCTACATCCCCGGGCTAACCCACTTACTTTAGATGTGACCTAAGGTCGCTACTGAGGGCGCTAGCCCGAAGACAGAGGTATTCATTACCTTTCAGTTTTATTTGGCAATCCCTAAAGTACAGATCCAAGGTCTTACTATAAGACTTTACTAGCATCAGTCATCGAACCTCGAGCCTTAGGGTGCCGTTCTTATTTTGATAGTTATTCGACTTATTAGGAGAACTGCTCAGCGTTGTGGTATTGACATTCTTATTACTCTGACGTAATGTTCGAATTATTACCTTCATATTCATTATCACAGGTAAAAATAGCTGTGGACCATTCATTATTTTAACTTGTCCCATATCAAGTTTATTTGGGTAATGGACTGAGAACCATAGGTTGTTTACTTATACATAAACAACTGTTGGTGTGCATTTACGGGAATACTTACTTGTTGCATTTTCTTTAAAATCTCTGCAATTCATTACTGAAATCACTAAAAAAATTAACCATACCACTAACATATCACCGTTAGGGACACACATTACAAATAGAATTGTAACTTTATGTAATACATGTTAACAATAGAAATAGTTGTATATTAAGCTTACTGGTTGTAAATTCTTTGTTGGTGATTTTATGATAAAACATTCTAAGTGTGCATTGGCACCAACAAGTAATGACGGAGTGGGGGTGGAGTGGGGGTAGAGTGGGGGTAATTCGTCTGTATTCCACATGTTAATTAATAATTAATCAGCAATACAGCCATGCAACTGACGAGTAGACAATTTTGTACTTCTGTAATTCAACGTGTCATTACATGTATTATCAGTGGAACACAGCTGTCTTCTTTTGTCACGGTCCTCGATATTGTCTGTACTAGGATTCACATGTGTAATAATATGCTTCAACGAACGCAGCACATGTAACGAGACATGAGATTCATTGATCTTGGCTATCATATGTAACGAGACATGAGATTCATTGATCTTGGCTATCATATGTAACGAGACATGAGATTCATTGATCTTGGCTATCATATGTAACGAGACATGAGATTCATTGATCTTGGCTATCACATGTAACGAGACATGAGATTCATTGATCTTGGCTATCATATGTAACGAGACATGAGATTCATTGATCTTGGCTATCACATGTAACGAGACATGAGATCCATTGATCTTGGCTATCAAATGTAACGAGACATGAGATTCATTGATCTTGGCTATCACATGTAACGAGACATGAGATTCATTGATCTTGGCTATCACATGTAACGAGACATGAGATTCATTGATCTTGGCTATCACATGTAACGAGACATGAGATTCATTGATCTTGGCTATCACATGTAACGAGACATGAGATTCATTGATCTTGGCTATCACATGTAACGAGACATGAGATTCATTGATCTTGGCTATCACATGTAACGAGACATGAGATTCATTGATCTTGGCTATCACATGTAACGAGACATGAGATTCATTGATCTTGGCTATCATATGTAACGAGACATGAGATTCATTGATCTTGGCTATCATATGTAACGAGACATGAGATTCATTGATCTTGGCTATCATATGTAACGAGACATGAGATTCATTGATCTTGGCTATCATATGTGGGAATACGACTCTGTTACTTTATAATATTTACCTCCATTTCCTTCGTATATTGTCCTTTATTTTAAATTTGTTGTCCTGGGAGTGGGGAAAAGACCAACCAGCCATATTCCCACATCAGATTTTAATGAGATTGGACTAACAAATGATAATGCAATTTGAAAAAAATTAGGGCCACGTGTTGTCGAAATAAAACACATGCTCGCACACACAGATATATTGTCGACACACAGATACTAGTATATTGTCGAAATAAAACACATGCTCGCACACACAGAAGGAGTCATGTACATGTTTTTGTATATCAAATACAATATTCGTTCACCGAAGGAGAAAGACGTCAATTATAGCGTGTCGTACGACAATAAAGGAAAGGTCAACGGGGAGTTCAGATAATTTGTAGATTTGCAATCAATTATTGTAAACAGAATAATAAATAGCCATGCGATTTTGGAAATCTTCTTGGAACAAAAACAGTACTTTTATATTAAAATTGGAAAATCTTCACATGTGTAGGAGCGGTATAGTTTGGACCCATGGTTATTCTGGTGCCTGCTACGATCTGCTAATTGGCTTGTGAACATGAAATTATTGGAATATCTTCGGGATTTTCTAAGATTAGTAATATATATTTATTGAAACCTTATTAAAAGCTTAGAGAAAGGCGTTTACATCGACGATGAAGTGAGAAATTATAAGGGGTGCAGACCATGTACGAAAAGTGGAGTTTGAAGGCAGTGATCAAAATTGTAACTATGCAAGTGTACCTTATATCTGAATGAACTCTAGTAGTCCAAAAATAGAAACGACGTCCATAACTATTTGTATGTATAGTATAGTACCATTGTTGTGATAAAAATGGCTAAGACTAAAAAATAAAAGAAAACACACCGATTTAGAACAGTTTTGATGCATGGAACGCAACGAGTACCAAGTAGCATCGATATATATAAGTTCAAAGGTTATTGTCTGTCAATACCTGGTCTCTCAATTACTACAATGGCACTACTGAGCCTTGCTGTGTATACTTCACCTTCCTCAATTGAGTTTTGATTTCGTGTACTCGCTTAGCTCAGTGTTTCATGCACCACACAAAACCAGTGTCAATGAACTTTACAGAATAGATGAACGTACGTTGTTAGGTAAACTATTCCCTAAATACGTATAAAATAACAGCGGTATAATCGACATACCCGATGACAGTGGTAGGAATTTCCCTCATAGTACAGGACTAGATCTTCGTCGGAATGTTTTGCCGCCATCTTAATGTCCACAGTAATGGTTGCCGTGAATTCGTTGTTATTATTAAATTCCTATATTGAAATGTATTAGTAATTTGATATTCAGACGTGGATGACCCGTGTAGAAGGTCTGAGGTCGACGGAAAAAACATTCACTTTTATATCATAGCGACCGTTGAGGGCAGTAACACACAGGGCAGGGACATGGTTGGATACGCCAAGGAGACGAACGAAGTGATTGATTACACTGAGAGGAATGTTTCGAATGCACAATGGTGTTATAAAGGAGGTTAGCTATAGACGAATTGTATAGGGATGTATTTAACACAGGCACTCCATTCGAGATCTATGAATGAATGGATATTGAATCAAATGATAGTTACACAGTCTACAAACTAAATGTCTAAGTTTAATGTTTACTATGTATGTATGTATGAATGTATGTATGTATGTATGTATGTATGTATGTATGTATGTATGTATGTATGTATGTATGTATGTATGTATATATGTATGTATGTATGTATGTATGTATGTATGTATGTATGTATGTATGTATACATGTATGTATGTATGTATGTATGTATGTATGTATGTATGTATGTATGTATGTATGTATGTGTGTATGTATGTATGTATGTATGTATGTATGTATGTATATATGTATGTATGTATGTATGTATGTATGTATGTATGTATGTATGTATGTATGTATGTATGTATGTATGTATGTATGTATGTATGTATGTATATATGTATGTATGTATGTATGTATGTATGTATGTATGTATGTATGTATGTATGTATGTATGTATGTATGTATGTATGTATACCATGTTGTGCGTCGTAAGAATGCTGTGTGTGTTCACCCATGTAATACATTTTCGTACATACACAGGAAACATTAGACATTTAGTTTGTAACCTGTGTATCATTTTATTCAATATCCATTGTTTTCATAGATCTCGGGTCGAGTGCCTGTGGTATTTAATAACAATACATTGAGAAATTACAAGACTGTTCAACATTAAAATCAGAGCTTACTAACTATAAGCTTATAAATCCCGTGTATGTAAACTAGATTAGACCATGACATAACTAGACATGCGCCCGCTAATCATAGTTTGGTCGTTCAATCAATTTGTACATGTTATAGAAACTGGGAATATTATAGGATATCCGTGTCCTCAAAAATACAAGACTGTCAAATCAAGGTCATCGCACATAAACATGTCGTAGTAAAAGCTGGAAAATTTTCTAGACTGTTGTACTAAATATCATCAAGTACAACGAGAAGTTTAGAAAAGTCATTGACTGCAAATTATGATCAATCAGTGGAGTTAAAGGATAACAAGCAACAGGATATGTATATTATTTCAGCGGTGGAAAAGGGTGGTACATTTTAGAATCAGATCAATGGATTGGAGTTGGTTTAATAGCTTACATGGAATAAGTAAGTAATAACTTTTCCGGCTGTTGATAAAGATCGAATTGCACTCTGTGTCTACGTGCTTGCAATGCCATGTCACAGTATGTGGTTACCCATCGACCGGAAACGTGACTTTTCGGCTTAAACCGCGACCCCATCCGAGTTCGTAGAAACTCGAATATAGCTTCCTCATTGATTGCAGGTCATCCTCAGAGCAATAGGCAATGTACATTGTATTGTACTTGTCTTGTCTTACAATCTCAAGAAGCTTTCTACACCAAGAGACTTGTCATGGTGTTACTATCTCAAGAAGCTCTCTACACCAAGAGTTCTTGAGTTAGTAGTACTAAGGGACAAGTCTCTGTGTAGTCTTGTTCTAAACTGGTACAGTATTATGTATTAACAAATAACTTCATTACTTTTAATACGTAATACTGTACCAGTTTAGAACTAGACTAATCTCTGGGCTATGATGATAAGTTTATCTTCGTGAATGAAACATTTTTTCGAAAAATATCCCTAGTCCTTGGAAACACAACGAAGGAAAATGCCAAATGCCATAGAAAGAATTCATAACTATCAAATAAGCTGTGAATTGTCATGCTATAACAGCACAGTCTGCATATTGTGTTTGTCTACTTCTGAATCACATAATTGTCTTCATTTACTTCTTTTACACCTCATCAACTGTTATGGAAGTATTGTGACCAATGAGTATCTTGTCTTTTGGTCGAAGTAATTACAGACGTAAAATGCAAAATGAAATAAAATCCCAACTTACCTACCATATTTTCTGATGTCATGTTATCGGAAACAAACATATATTTCCAGTGAAAATGAGTGCTCTTGCAGCTATAAAGGACTGTTTCAATAAAACAAGGATACTATATTTTACATATATGGTAAAACTTTTATAGTGACAAAAATATTAAGAGTCTTTTTAATGGTGCTCCATGTATAATACAGTATTCTGTTTTGATATGGTCCTATGTTGCTGTAGACACCTCTGATCAACGCGAGGAAAATCCAACAGGTAACCATGGTTACAACTTGTCAGTGAATGGTGAAAGATACATGCAACTATGATAGTATGTCAAAGTCATTTAACTACAGATAGACTAGCTATACTTCCAATTTCCTTGTTTACCGATAATAATGTGTTCGGTCTCATGTTGACTGAAAGAGTTCAATACTAGCTGACAATGGGGGATTTTTTCCACAAGAACACCGAGACGACATTTAATACAATTGACCTTTCATGTTTTAGCACATGACAGACCCCATGTATTTAAGAAAACTAGGTTGCTTACTAGAACTCATGAAGGCAAATACTCGGTTGCTTTATTAAAACTTGAATTCATAGTTTACTATCCCCAGTATATATTCCCTAAATATCTAAATACTAAGAATTGATGTTAATATTTGAACACTCTGTATGCAGTCCGAATCGAAACAGACACACGATAGAAATTTGGAATAGTTTTAAGGTTTAACTTTAAAATGTTACAAATATGGTAGTTTAGTATCGAATCTTAAGTTTTCTCTTTAGAAGGGTTAGAGATGATCGGATGCCACGTTGGTATCCTGACTACAACTATGGCACCAACGAGGGACGATAGTGTAAAGTTTATAATAACACTGCTGATAAAATAAACATTTTTAAATAATATATACAGCGACATACTTCCAATGAACCAACTTTGTCAAGCATAGTATCTTATGCACTGATGACTCCGTGGACTTCACGGTCTTTATAACAAATACTACCGATACAAACAGTATCAAAAAATGTCTTCACATAGCTTAGAATATAAATATAATATATGACTAAAAAAACTCAAACCACAAAGGCGGTGCTGTCTTGCTTATGACCCCAGGACTAATGGACTAAAGATAGTGTCTGTAATATTAATCATAGCTTTTATGAAATGTTATAATCTAAAATAAGTTTTTACGTGTAGAACTTAGGATGATGTCATAACTGAAATGCTGTGTCAATGAAGACTTGCTGATATATAGCCTTGAAAACAATTCTACCCGCACTATCTCGTACACGCTGCAGCAAACTTGTACAATTCACGTTACAGGGCTGTTACACTCGCGGCGGACGGTACACGCTGCAGCAAACTTGTACACTTCACATTACAGGGCTGTTACACGTTCGTACACGCTGCATCAAACTTGTACAATTCACGTTACAGGGCTGTTACACTTTCGTACACGCTGCAGCAAACTTGTACAATTCACGTTACAGGGCTGTTACACGTTCGTACACGCTGCATCAAACTTGTACAATTCACGTTATAGACATATTTCGTTTTCATTGTCCTTCAACTCAGAGTCAATGAATGATACGTTGTGATGAGTGGAATACCGTTATAAAATACAAAAGTATTTTAAAAAGTACAAATGTAAAGTACTAACCGTATATCAGCAGTTATTGCATTAATGTTTAAATGGGGGTTGCCGTCGAAGACGGTGATGGAATCTCAGACAATAGTATAAATTGTCTGAGAAGCAAGGTTAATTAGATACGTGAGAAATACAACACACATAGGAAGTAATTTGAGAATGTAGTTCAAGGCTATCACTCGCCAATCGTGTCACTTGTACACATAGACTAGTGCCAAGCATTTTCATGTACTTTTAATAGTTGTAATATCTGAATGAAAACTTTGCGTAGAATTATCAGCACATTTATACACAATATGTTTTCGTTAACTTGTTGTTAATGGTTGGAATGTTGATGGATTCTTGAGAACAATTTCCGGAGATAGTGCTCATGAAAAAATTATATATGCCAAGATTCCTGGAATGGTGTAATTCAATCGGCGGAAGTTAGCGTGTGTCTTTCTACGAAGTCCGATTGGTTATCTTCACTGGACATCCGCCCAGCTCGGCATATTATATAAGGGGTGATCGGCCCATCAACTCAACAGATAGATACAAGATATCGTCCAGTCAACATATCAGAGAAGCAGAAGAGACGCTAAATCAGTTCGAGGTAAGAATATATTATTCTGTCTATTGCTACTTCAAATCGTCTTTTGATGAGTAGTAAGACTGGCGACTCGCGTTCACCACCCCAAATGTTTTTAGTTCATTTATATAAATTTGTTACACCCTCCCACGGCTCCCTCCCCTTTACATTTGTGTCTTTGTTGCGTACAAGTTAAGGGCAAATCACTCGAACACCAGGTTCAAGAATCAAAGCATATGACATCTATTATTATCATTTCACAATTAGTAGAATGGTTATAAACTTACGCGGCACTTGGACATTGATAGGAATCTTTTCTATTCTTGTGCAGTCGATAGATCTATGGTAGTTTAGCCTATCTGTAAAGTAGACTTGTGAACGACTATTGCTACACTATTCCACTACCCTAATTGCATGTGGTTATTTCCGCAAATTCAAAAAAAATCAAAATGTCAGTTTAATAGGATAATGGAATAGTGTAGCGATTGCCGTTTTCAAGTCTACAGGTAGGCTAATGGTAGTTAAATGTAAAAATGCGCAAAATGTTTTCAATGCGTTGATTCTATCAATCGTATAGCCTGCAGTCAACGGCCTTACCACTGGCATTTGTTAGAACTGTAGCTTGTGACGTCATCGTCTAAACCATAGACCCCAATGTCGGGTCCATGTCTAAACACGAGTGACATGTTCATGATGTTCAGAACTTTCAATTGATTACGCAACACATGTTACACAGTCTTTGTATTCAAATGACTGTACCCAACAGTCACTTGTGAGCTAATATTCTAATACAAAATAATGACGACTATTTAAAAAATACCATTACCGACCGGTGTTTGTACTATTCCGTATTCGTTTCTCAGTGCAAACACCAGTGACGATATTTTTTGAATATTCGTAAATACCTAGTAACTCTATTATTTTGTATCATGGCCATCCTTGAATAGAATATGAGCTTACAAGTGACTGTGCTGTACCCGTGTGCTCTGCCCGTACAAGTGTTACACGAAGTGTTTTAAAAACGGGCGACACTGCATGCATTGCAGACATACCCGTGGTGACCATGCTAACCCAAGCCCTTGGACACCCTAGTTCGAAATGGTCTGATCGTAAATTTGAATACAATAACTTTGATTTGAAAACGCAACACGAGGACGCCCTCAAAGTACACTATATATAACTTTTGTTTTTATTCATCTTTCAGCCGCAAGTATGAAGCTGTGTATCGTAATTCTTGGATTTCTCCTAAATCAGTGTCATGGCCTCTCGTTAGGCAGTAGGATATCAGCATCACTTGATGGTACTGATGGAATCACAGGTAAGTTTTCAAATATTTTATTTTAGTTTGAATTCTAATATTTTAAGGTGAAGTCGGTCACTATGTAGTATCACCAGTCATGATGCTTTTCTGTGTACAATAACAAACACAGGCGTTATTGGAGTTTAAATCCATGAACAAGGCTGTGATTATGAATATGATATGACATGATGTCCCTCGACAAGGGTTGCGGTCACGGTGATTATCAAATCACTGACATTCTCCGACTCAGATCGGCCCTATAAAGTAATTAATATATTTTAAACATTCACTGAAATCGTTTTCATGTACTCGGGAGATATATAAGTATTTTATGAATTTGATAAGACTAGAAATTACCATCTAATCATTTAATGACGTCACACTTTTATAAATTGAAACATTCGTAATTTAACGTGATAAATTTAAATTTGCAAACAACCCAATCAGGTTTCGTGTCTCTAATGTAATAATATTTTATTCTGTTTGTCCCACTAGACACTGCAGCTTATGACACAGCCGAGTCTATTGGCACACACTTTCTTGGCAAATTTTCACCAGCATCACAAGGACGTGGTTTCTTCGGCAAAGCTTCACCACCTCCAGTTGATTTATTGTATGTCATTGATAAAAGTGGCAGCATTGGCACAACAGACTTCACCAAATCCATTGATCTGGTCAAGGTATGTATTTTAATTTCGTGTATTTAATAAGAACGACTGTACTGAATTCTATCAGTTTCATTACCAGACAGACTCTGCATTGCTTCAATCAGGCGAAACAATAAAAATGACACCCTCTACGACAGGATTAGAAAATCAATGACGTCATTAATTGTATGTACGATGGCAACTCCGTGAGCGTATCTGAACGAAAATTATTGTGTATTATATTTATAATTGGGAAATTTCATAAAACAAATAATTCAAAGTTTTCCTTTTAAAGTATAATTAGGAAATGAAAATATCACGAATCTCTACACACACACTTTAACATGTACTTAATTTTTTTTCAACTGATTGACCGACCCATCGTTTTTAATGTGTTACGATGAGAAAGTTAGAATTAAGTATGGCAGTCCTAGTCTTAATATCATTTCATTACTTTAGTTAACAATATAAATCGACGGATGTTACTATGTGCGCAGATTGAGTACACGACATATGTCATGTAACCATGGTAACAGAAAAAATCTTGATAGTTTCTTAAATTATCGATTTAATATTGAACAATATTTTCATTTTGTTTATTCATAATGAGTTTAATAAAGACATTTGTGTTTTTCCCTCTCAACAGCAATTGATTGATTTGTTCCCGGTTCCAATTTCACCTGATGAAACCCGCATTGCTGCTATCTCCTTTTCAAGTGCTCACAAAGTTGATTTAGACTTTAACTTCTTGGCATGTGCCAACAAGGACGCCTGCAAGGATGCCATCGGCAGAATTGATTTCGAAGGTTGGTACTAAAAATATTGTGACCGAAATTTTAGTGTATACCTTCTTAGACAGTTTGAAATAGATTAAACATGGCACGAATGCAGACGATTTATAGTGGACTGCAAAACTGAGATGCATATCTGTATTAAAGCTAAGTATTAATAGGTAGGCTCTCATGGGATATGAATTGTGTCAGACCCCCTAACATAACATTAATTATATCACCAAATACGAATGGTCACTGTTAGCGCGCTTGCCCCAATTCCGCTGATATTTTAAAAAAGGTAAATAATTCTGACGATATTTGGCTTCCGTCAATACTGGTTTCCATACTGCCACAAATATTCCATAAACTAAGATTCATTTCATTCTATACATATAGATTTTAGATTCTTTTCTATCGAGAATCAACAACGTTAAATTTCCCTAAATTTGTCAAAGGTTTAAATAGTTTCGGATGAGTTTATGGCAACCCTACGTTAATGACATCGTACATCATGTGAAGCTGATTTGCCATTTTTGACTAAAAATCTGCGTATGCACCAAAAGAAACCACATCTACTGGAGAAAATAGGTGTCGACACAACTTGAGAAATGGGTTGAATTTGCACGATGAAGCTATAACAGTAATCAGAGAATGTCAGTTTTCCGATTTATTTGATACCCCAAAAATGACGCCATGTGCCAGTTTAATTATATGATACCTGAACACCCAGACTGTAACTTGTTAGGTATGTCGTGTCGCACAGCCATATTGCCTTTGCTCCTACAAAAGGTGCGATGTTCGGGGGCTCCCTTTCATGGCGTACTTTACTGAGCAGTTCGAGCTCTGCCAGGTACTAGACAATGATTCAATATGATAAGAATATTTCACTATGTACCAAAAGTAAATCCCCAAACTTACACGTATACGAATGTGTCCCTTCAACATTTATATTTTGGTTCGGTGTGAATATAAAGTACAATGTATAATCATTACTAAACAAAGCACAGCAACAAAAATGATTGCTTGTAACGTCTATTCGTCCAAATGACACCACCAAAGTGTTGTCGTTCATGACATAATGTATATCTTTACTAGATGCGATTAGGATAAAATTTGACTTTTACTTTTAATTTGTTCTTGTAGACGGCTCAACTCATACCGGTAGAGCTTTGAACTTGGCAAGAACGAACGCCTTCACCAATGCAGCTGGATCAAGGTCAAATGCACACAAAGTACTGTTTCTCATCACAGACGGTAGATCAAATGGTGGTCTTAGTGTGACTGCTGCTGCTAATGCTCTCAAAGATACCGGTAAGTTGAACAACAACTATATGATAAAATATCTACAGTTTAATATGGATACATAACGTTATCACGATGTGAACTATGAGAGAGAGAGAGAGAGAGAGAGAGAGAGAGAGAGAGAGAGAGAGAGAGAGAGAGAGAGAGAGAGAGAGAGAGAGAGAGAGAGAGAGAGAGAGAGAGAGAGAGAGAGAGAGAGAGAGAGAGAGAGAGAGAGAGAACGAGAGAACGAGGGACAGGGAGAGAACGAGGGACAGGGAGAAGGGAGAGAGATTCAGCTTAACATTTTTCGTTTCTGCATCAAATAGAGAGAGGTGAGGAAGAGGGAGAGAGAAATGGGGGGGGGGGGTTAACTTCCATTTTCGCCGCTCATGATAATACTGACATGGTTTATTCATATTCGTTGTAGGTGTTGAGATCTATGCCCTTGGTGTCACCGATAGCATAAACAGAGATGAATTAAGAAGTATCGTATCAGTGCCAGTCCCTGATCATTTGTTTTACTACGAAAGCTTTGCTGCCATGGGAAGGGGTACGTCTTACCTACAAAGCATCTTTGGCGTTGCATCTGGCTCTTCAATTGGCGGTGGAGGATTTTTTGGTTTACAACCTGTGATCGATCGTCAACCCATTTCCCGCCAGTTTTCCCTGAGAGGAGGCGTAGCATAATGATGAAAGTATAACCATAACTGTGAAAAGTGGATGTAAAAACGATATGCTTCGATAAACTGATAAATCATATTGACAACATATTAACTTGTCAACTAGACATTATACACTACATTTCTGGACAATTTGGCATCAGACTCGAGACAGCTGAAAATGCGGGAACATTTTATGTATTTTTTGTATTTCAAGAGAACATTTCTAGGAGATAGAATACTTGATTCGGAGAAACATGTGTGAAGTAAATTACTCATTTATTTTTTACAAACAACTTGTCTCTAAATGTTTAAGCTGTTTCATTATTTGTAGTATCAGTAAATAGTCAGTACTATAATCAACCGAATTGGATGAAATGTATTTGTTCTAATCATTTGTACATAGTTTTTAAAAAAAATTTTATCCAAAAATACGTGTAAATTTGTGCGCTATTTCATACAGCATTGTAAAGGGGTGGACCAATGTGTGAGGGCGCCCGTCACACCAGAACTTACAGACTACTATTATCACTGCTTGACCATAGTGTTTAGCCACAAATACACTTACCTATTCAGCATTAGAGATGAACATTTCGAGAGACAATGATTTAGTACACGACACTGGAGTAGTGCATTTTGTACTACTCTAGACCACTTCTTTCCATGAAAGTTGTGTTATGATTATAATTGCATTTTTGTATTTTTGTATTTCTCTGGCTATGTAACACTTAACCAAGTTTACTGTAATAAAGAACACTGTTTTATGTAATTTTGACGCCAGTCACGTGTTTAAAGATGTTGACGTGTCGGTCACATGTTTTAAGATCTTGACGTACCAGTCACGTGTTTTAAGTTCTAACATTTGAAGTCAGTTACTGTATTCGCAACGTCTTATGGTTGTCATGACGATGAGCATTGCCCACGATACAGTTGACGATGAAACCCATCATGGTATTACGGATAGGGAGATGGAAAATCCACTATCTTGAACTGTGCATCCTGGAAAATGTAGTGTCACGCCATTGACTATCATGAATTAATGACTGTTGTAAAATATCTGTCATTTCGTAAAATATAGCCAATATAAATCTAGTTTCATCATATGAATTGTCCACTATATTTGTTGTCCCTGAAAAGAGTTTTATTTTGTGGTATCTATGAGTATTGAAATTGATCACACTGTTAGGATGCGGTCAGAATTTGGGGGTGGGGCTGGGAAAAAATATTCAAGTCTTCCACCTTCGCACTCAACCATTTTCATGCCACCCCAAGAAATGTTTGAGTCCCTCTCCCCGCTTAAGACTACACGAAGATTTCTTTGTTATTTATATGCTAACCCCCTCGAGCTCTCGCATTCTGAAGATACGGTGCACTGGATGAAAGTGACAGTGACAATTGACTTCAATGTTAACTTACTAAAGTGAGATTCTGTGTCAGACGGATGCGGGCTTCACAAAAGAAAAATCTTGTATTGGCATCTATCTAGCCTTCACTTTCAGATACTTAGCCAGCCGGACTTTTCCCTTCAATTTACAGCATCACTATCACTGGCTGGTAGGGGAGGATGCGGCAAGGCGTGCTCTCTTAAAAATACATGTAGGAGACCATTTATAGCACAACATATCAAACAGTGTGGTATGTAGTAAGTTATTAAAGTAAGTTAAAGCCATTGAATACTTAAATATGGTCTTCAATAAGCCAGGTTTCTAGGACATATACCTGGTGCCACTTTCAGGATGGTATTAAAATCATTCACATTCTTGCTATCTTCCCATTTCTATTTTTTCGGCGAAAAGGGACCCACAACCAAGGTTGATATATGTTTAAATGAAGAGATCAAATAAACCCACAACGAGTAATATAACTTTTAATCAAAAGCGCCCCCTATTCAAAAACATTCAGACCATAATACTCTCACTTTAAAAAAAGAAACAGATATAGTAGATGACAACCGAAGACACAATTTATTTGAATACTAAGAATATAAATTATAATTCAAACTAGACCTGTACGTATAGTAGGTTGACCTTGACAACATGTTAAACAAATATTGTCCAAATTGTGCGAATCGGTTAAATAACCTTGGATATTTATTATTCACTTAATACATACAATATGTATACGTGTTTTGCTGTCAACTATTAGGACAATACATAAATGCCACATAAGATTCACATTAACGTTTCTTGGCAATCGCTCGTGCTAATTATAGCGTTTTGTGTTTTTTTCGATTTCTGATTGCAAAGAGGTAAGACTCAAAGCATCTTTTGAGTGTCTATGGTGAATAAATTCCAAAATAAAGTATAATGTCCATGCTATCACTAACAAAACTATTAACAATGCAATCTTACTGCTAACACATAGAAACAAACTCGTTGCAAATCCCACTGTGTTCCCAAAAGCCTTCCATAGGGCTAGGTTGGCAAAGGCAGCTTCTTTCTCAGTTGGAAAGACTATAGCATGTATTGCTGTACGAAAATAACAAAAGACAAGAATGGTTTCAATACATGGATCTTATAGACTAAGAATAGAGTGTAGAGTGTGATGGCTACAGTTATGTATTACACAACTGATTCAGCGCTATTAACATAATCAAATATGCAATATAGATTCTATTTAGCATATGGACTTAGTACGTTATATTTGATTTCCATAATATGTATTCACTCCAAATTACATTAAAGTCTAAGAATTCACGAATAGATAAGTTTTATAAGTTTTACAAGAAAAACTCTTTGACCTAAATGTATTGAGCAATAGGGAACTTGCAATCCAAACTGAGCATACTCAGACGCAAAGGACTATGGGATTATCTGTGGTTATATTAATACCTAATCTGGAGCTACTGATAAAATTAACCTTCCACAAAGATCAGGGTGACTATGAATTGATCATTCCTGGTTATAAAAAAATTTATCAATATTGTTTACAATGCTAATTGATTAGTATTTACAATCACATTTCCCATGATGCAACATTCAACATGGCGGGTTTGCAGGTTCCCTATTTTGATAGTGAAGAAATAAATTGAGTGTCACAAAAATGATTTCTTACTTGTTGACTCAAGAAGTACAATGCCATCTGCTGCTCCCCAGATAGCTGCTATGACGAAAAGTAGTACTACTGTCAATGTCGTCTGTGTAGGTTCTAACACTAGTAACAAGATGTAACAGGATAATAATGACATAAAAGCAAGTAGCATTGGAATGACACGCCCCAGTATATGTCCAGTCGCACACAGAAGACACTGCACAAGAACACTACTGGTACCATAACAAATAAATATGTATCCTACCATATTCACACCAATTGCACACGATATATACGACTGGAATTTAAAAGAAAATTATAAGTAAATATAGTAAATCTTCACATCCATATTTCGTATTGTACAGATAATGTTGGCTAGTGTACAGATATTTGATACTGTACAGATAATGATGGCTAGTGTACAGATATTTGATACTGTACATATAATGATGGCTAGTGTACATATATTTGATACTGTACAGATAATGTTGGCTAGTGTACATATATTTGATACTGTACATATAATGATGGCTAGTGTACATATATTTGATACTGTACAGATAATGTTGGCTAGTGTACAGATATTTGATACTGTACATATAATGATGGCTAGTGTACATATATTTGATACTGTACAGATAATGTTGGCTAGTGTACAGATAATTGATACTGTACAGATAATGTTGGCTAGCTATAGTGTACATATATTTGATACTGTACAGATAATGTTGGCTAGTGTACATATTTTTGATACTGTACAGATAATGTTGGCTAGTGTACAGATATTTGATACTGTACATATAATGATGGCTAGTGTACATATATTTGATACTGTACAGATAATGTTGGCTAGTGTACAGATATTTGATACTGTACAGATAATGTTGGCTAGTGTACATATATTTGATATTGTACGGATAATGTTGGCTAGTGTACATATATTTGATATTGTACAGATAATGTTGGCTAGTGTACATATATTTGATACTGTACAGATAATGTTGGCTAGTGTACATATATTTGATACTGTACATATAATGTTGGCTAGTGTACATATATTTGATATTGTACAGATAATGTTGGCTAGTGTACATATATTTGATACTGTACAGATAATGTTGGCTAGTGTACATATATTTGATACTGTATAGATAATGTTGGCTAGTGTACATATATTTGATACTGTACATATAATGTTGGCTAGTGTACATATATTTGATATTGTACAGATAATGTTGGCTAGTGTACATATATTTGATATTGTACAGATAATGTTGGCTAGTGTACATATATTTGATACTGTACAGATAATGTTGGCTAGTGTACAGATAATTGATACTGTACAGATAATGTTGGCTAGTGTACATATATTTGATACTGTACAGATACTGTTGGCTAGTGTACATATATTTGATACTGTACAGATAATGTTGGCTAGTGTACATATTTTGATACTGTAAGATAATGTTGGCTAGTGTACATATATTTGCTAACTTATAAAAACTTCTGGTCTGTTGAACAGAGGAAATTGTTGACATTAACTCTCAAATGCTAAGCATTTATGAACATCAGAATGTGCCGCTTTCAACGTGAAAGAGAAAGCTCGAGCTCTACGCCAGTGTTTTGGGTGTCGGTGACCACCCCCCCTTTCCAAAGATATGCCATTGACTCTATTTTTAAGTTACGTGTTTGGCTCGTATTAAAGTATGTTTGTCTTCATTCTTACCTTTGGGAAGTCTCCCATGATGAATGCCAGGTTCAAACCAGTATGGAAAGAAAATGGAATCAATAGCAGCATTCTATGACAGGCCCAAAGTTTCAATGTCGTTCCAAGTTTCTTTACTGGTTTTATTTTGTCTTCATTTGAATCCGGATTTTTCAGATCTTCAACAAAGAAAACAACGATTGCAAGTGCTGCAATCCCAAATATTACATAACATCCTAAAAGTACGTAAGTCAGCTCTTTGCTAGGTGGGTTACAATAAGTCGTTATATTCCCCACTGTTTCATGGCAATTGCTATAAAATATGGACATTGCCTTGTTGATCATGATATCTTCCTGTTGTTCTGTTATTTTAGCCAGTAACTGACCAACAATGGCAATATACAGAGGTTGGGCAGTCCATAAGTGTGCAGCTCCTACACCGATGATAATAGAAGCAGGAATCATAGTATACCAATCTGGATATCAGTGTTGGTTTGATTCCGAGCCATCCAATTACTAAGGTTGGTAAACAAAGTCCAGAGATCGAAAAAGCGGTGTATAGAGCTATAAACGAAGCAAATCCTATGTCGTGAACACAATTCAAAGTACTCTGTAACTCTGCTAGACCAGCAAAGGCACTGGAGACAAGGAAAAATGCTATAGCAAAAGCTATTACGTTTTTCCACAACCACCCCGTCTTCATAACAGCTCAGGGCCGTAGCCTGACCAAATTGCCAAGGGGGACAGAACTTTGTCTTGGTGCAATCATGCATTTAAAATTTAGAAAAATACTAATTACATAAATTTGCATGCAATTTACGAAATGTCTATTTTAGCATACGCAATTATATGTAAGGTCAAAAAAAAAAATGCTGGTCAACGGGTAACCTAACCCATGACATTGGGTAAGTAGGTCGATTTCATTTTGTCACAATGCTTGACAAGGATAAAACAAACCATATATAATGATAGTAAAATATTTCAGGTCGAGTTTAGATAGCACTTATTCAGTCATCTTGATACTATCTCGTGTAATTTGTCTGCATAGCTACAGTTAAGAAATGTACACAATTTACGGTTAAACAAATGGTGTAGTTCCTCTCACTCTCTCTTCTTAAAAATGTTAAGCCCCGACGAATGAAACTCAAGCATTATTTTAGCCACCCCTTCTGTCACCTGCACTACAGTGGAGATATAAAAGCATATGGTAAAATGATGCATACAAATATCACTGATAGCCAACTACAATAATACTTCGAACGAAATTACTTTACACAGGATGTGGATTTCACATGCATAAGGGGATGTCTCTAATCAGCTCTAACCTATACAGGGAGGTACTTAGCAAGACACCTTCCATCTTGATTTGGGAGAAAGACAATTATCACCTTGATTGCTACTAGGAGACAACTCCAAAGGTGAAAACAATGAAAATAAAAATGTGTAGGAGACCATTTAGAGGCATAAAATACCAGAATTGAAACAATTATGCTATGCATTACATATTATCAGGAAGTGTATTTTGTTGTTGCAAAGCTGAAAGATATTATGTAGATGTGCACATGGTAAATGACTTCTCTTGAAGTTTAATTTGGTTCCAAAAAATCCTGAATAAAGAGCAAAACATTTGAAGACTTTCAGACTTTTGATGGCCTAATGGTCTTAAACTTTTGTTCAATTCTTTTTAGTGCACATTGGATATTTAATCTCAATTCATGCTTGTATGCATCATCAGAGCCAAGTAAACCACTGTATAAGATGTTA